>NC_063046.1:35569395-35800149 GCF_018812025.1 Megalobrama amblycephala
GAGGTTTTGATGACTGCTGATAATCTAATGAGACACTCGTCTGATTTCTTGAATTTCTGAAGCTCAAACTCCTCCAGCTCTTCCTCTGATGTCAACAACACAAAGACCAAAGCAGACCACTGGGCAGGTGAAAGGTCACCAGATGAGAGACTTCGTTTGTTAAGCTGGGTCTGGATCTCCTTCACCAGAGTTTGGTCGTTCAGTTCATTCAGACAGTAGAACAGATTGATGGATCTCTCTGCAGGTAGATTATCTTCTAGTTTCTGCTTGATATACTGAACTATTTCCTTGGTGCTCTGGTCATTGGCATCTTGCTGTGTCAACAGACCTCGTACGAGTCGTCGATTGGACTGAAGTGACAGACCGAGGAGGAAGCGAAGGAAAAGGTCCAGGTGTCCATTGTCACTCTCGAGCGCCTTGTCCACTGCAGTCTTGAGAAGATCAATCAGAGTTTCATTTTTGTTTTCCTGTTCTGTAGACTCATGAACAAACATAATTCTCTTGTTGATGTCTAGAAACAGATGTGCATAAAGGGCTGCAATAAACTCTTGAATGCTCAAGTGAACAAAGCAGTACATGGTACCAAGAGTGATCCCCGTTTCCTCCTTAAAGATCTGGGTACACATGCCTGAGTACACTGATGCCTTATAGACGTCAATACCACAGGCTTCCAGGTCTGTGTCATAGAAGATCACGTTGTTTCTTTCCAGCTGATCAAATGCCAGTTTTCCCAGTGAAAGGATGGCGTCTTTATCCCAGGAAACATCTGGTGTGTATTCTCCATCATACTTTCGGCGGCTCTGCTGGATCTGAAAGCGGAGAAAGTGTGTGTACATCTGTGTCAGAGTCTTGGGAGTGTCTTCATTGTTTGATTCCTGCTGTGTTTTAGAGATCTCATCAGCCGGATTGATTTTCACATCATTATTTCTTTTCTCCTCCAGAATGTTCTGGAGAACAGTGGCTGAAATCCAGCAGAAGACTGGGATGTGGCACATGATAAAGAGACTCTTTGATTTTTTAACATGATCAATGATTGTGTTGGCCTGATTCTGATCTGTGAATCTTTTTTTGAAGTACTCTTCCTTTTGTGAGTTATTGAATCCTCGTATCTCTGTCAGCCGGTCGATACAGTCAGGAGGAATCTTACTGGCAGCTGCTGGTCTGGTGGTGATCCAGATGAGAGCAGAAGGAAGCAGATTTCCCTTCATGAGGTTCGTAAGGAGAACATCCAGAGAGGCTGGTGATGATACATCACACCACGTCTCATTACGATCAAACTTCAGAGGAAGGCGACATTCGTCCAATCCATCAAGGATGAACAGGACCTTGAAATTATTCCTTCTTGTAAGGTTCAGTCCTTTTGTCTCTGGGAAAAACTGAGTTATAAGGTCCATCAAACTTAGTTTTTCTTTCTCCTTTAAGTTCATCTCTCTGAATGGAAGAGGAAATATGAAGCTGATATCTTGATTTTCTTTTCCTTCAGCCCAGTCCAGAACAAACTTTTGCACAGAGACTGATTTTCCGATGCCAGCGACTCCTTTTGTCAGTACAGTTCGGATCTCCTTGTCTTGTTCAGGTGCTTCAAACAAATTACTGCATTCAACCTGTATCTCTTGAGATTCATGACGCCTTGCAGAAACTTCAATCTGTCTGACCTCATGTTCAGTATTGACCTGTTCACTGCCACCCTGAGTGATATAGAGATCTGTGTAGATGTTATTCAGAAGTATGGAGTCACCTTGCTTCGCAATTCCTTCAAACACACATTGATACTTCTTCTTTAGGCCACATTTTAGCTGATGAATGAAGAACAGCTCATCTAAACACAGGAACAGAGAATAGATAGTTTTAGTCTTAATTTCCTCTCCTACATTTATAAGTGTCAATCAGACAGATGATCATGAGTCTCTGACCTTCTAGAGCATCAGCAGCTTCATCTTGCTTCATCTCTCTCAGGTAATGTAGTGTGAGATCAAGAGCTGCTGCTTTGATACAGCATCCATTCTCATTAAAGTCCTTCACAAAGTTTTGTGTGTTCTCATTTTGTAATATTTTCTTAAACTTTTCCAGCTCTTTCTTCAGAAAAATTATTATTTTGCTCTCAAGATCCTGCACACATAATTAAGAAAAAGACCGAATAACACAAGTTAAACCAAATTGTACTACTTTTGGTCAACACTATTTATTCAATAATTATAATATCTAAAAAAAAAAAAAAAAAAAAAAAAAAAAAAAAAATCCAGTTAAACGACAAACCAGCTGTTATTTTTAACTAATAGGAAAATTAAAAATGTGTGTGTGCTTAAAAGGAAAAATAAAGAAGAATTTCCATTTTTTCTTTTTTTCGTTCAATAACATATTTGTTTGTTATAAATATTAAACATTTACGAAAATGTGTTTTCTTACCTGGAAGATCCACAGGATATTGTCTTTGAAACTCTCGTGTTTCCTGTGAGTCTGAACATCTGAGTCTAATGTCTCATATTGAAGCCTGTAATCAAATAAATTAATTAAAATACTGATTTTACAAGCAAAATATTACAGAAAGAGAGAAAAGCATTACCTGTTAATTCTCTAATAAATATTTGATCTAAAAATGTTTGGTATTCAATGATACAACTTTTTAACCAAAAATTAGAAATGCATGAAACACCTTTTATTGGACGATGGTTTTCTCTCACTGAAGTCTGGTCCTCTCTCTTTTGACCAGTCACTCTTCAGAGACACAGAGCTGGACACATGTGTGCCTGATCTTACACTAATGACACAATAAACAGAGAAAATAAACACTTTAGGAGATACTTTAGTTTTATTTCAAAAGGTATAATGTTGCAAACAGCAATCAGCAATGCAGTGTAGTTGTGCATTTGTCCATTTAAAGCGGACATATTATGCCCCATTTCACAAGATGTAATATAAGTTTCTGGTGTCCCCAGAATGTGTCTGAAGTTTTAGATCAAAATACCCCACAGATCATTTATTATAGCTTGTCAAATTCGCTCCTATTTGGGAGCGAGCAAAAACACGCCGTTTTTGTGTGTGTCCCTTTAAGTGCAAATGAGCTGCTGCTCCTGCCCCCCTTTCCAGAAGAGGGTGGAGCTTTAACAGCTGGTGCTTCGGTTGCTCAACAACAACAAAGCTGGAGAATCTCACGCAGCCAAAATGAGGATTGTCAGTAATGGTGTTCAGCCTTACATTGTTCAAACCGGAGTCGACACTGATGGAGAGTCTAAGCTATTGAAAGAGATGCTGCCAAGAGGTCACAGATCCTCTTCTTAATATCGTTAATTCGTCTTTATCACTAGGATATGTACCAAAAACTTTTAAGCTGGCTATTATTAAACCTCTTATTTAAAAGAGGTTTAATAATATCACTCAAATCTCACTTTTCTGTCAAATCTCAAATCTCACTTTTCTGTCAAAAATACTAGAAAAGGCAGTTTCATCACAACTATGTTCCTTTTTAGAAAGAAATAGTATCTGTGAGGATTTCCAGTCAGGATTTAGACTGTACCATAGTACTGAGACTGCTCTCATTAGAGTTACTAATGATTTGCTCTTATCATCAGATCGTGGTTGTATCTCTCTATTAGTGTTACTGGATCTTAGTGCTGCATTTGACACTATTGATCACAATATTCTTCTAAATAGACTCGAAAATTATGTTGGCATTAGTGGAATTGCATTGGCATGGTTCAAATCATACTTATCTGACCGTTATCAGTTTGTAGTAGTAAACGATGAGATGTCATATCAATCACAAGTTAAATATGGAGTACCGCAAGGCTCAGTACTAGGACCGTTGCTTTTCACTCTGTACATGCTACCCTTGGGAGATATCATTAGGAAGCATGGCATTAGTTTTCACTGTTACGCTGATGATACTCAGCTCTATATTTCTTCGCGACCTGACGAAACTTACCAATTCACAAAATTAACGGAATGCATAGCTGATATAAAAAACTGGATGACCAGTAATTTCCTACTACTAGGGGTGTAACGATACGCTCAGGTCACGATACGGTACGTATCTCGATACGGAGTTCACGATACGATATGTATCACGATATTTTGAACAAAATGAAACTGAAATTCAAACAAGATTTATTCAAAAAACATGAACAAATTTCAATAATTTTCCTTGTTGTACATGATCACATTTCAATGTTTAATAAAAACCTTCTGTATTCAAATTAACAGTTGAATAGGGCTGTTTGTCACTGAAAAAAAATGTTAAATTTAACATGAACTTAGAATTATGAATAGGAGCCGTTCACATATAGCGTCTAAAAACGCGTGGAAGGCGCGGCCGCACCGCTTATCCTTCTTTCCAAAGCTCTTGCGCTCCCGTGTCGTCGGTCATTGCTATGCAACCATGAACTGAGCTCTCCAAGAGGATCAGGATGTTTCTGCAAAGGATAAATGATTTCTAGCCCTTGCATTAGTTTTACTACGAGATATATTGATGGAGATAAGATATAAAAACCACCATGTACAGCTATGATCAGCTGTTCGGCTGAGCTTTTGATGTTTTGTTACGGAAAGGCCATAGCTGATCGGTTGATTCTTGTCACACGACCTGCGGTGCGCTCGCGGCATTCTGAAAAGTTGAGAATTGCATGCGCGTCGCGACCGCGTTGATCCCATTATGAGCGCGCCTGCCGCGCGGCTACATTTGAAAAAAATAACTGACTTGCACGCGGAAAAGACGCAATATGTGAACGGCCCCACAGAACTTCTTAAAGCAAAGCATCGCAAGCGTCTTTTGCTTTTCTGTGAGCACAGCTGTTGCTGTGCACTGCGGTGAAAGAAAGCCACGACTTTTCTCACGCGACCATGCAAGAGACTGACATGAGAAATGTTTAAACCTGCTTGCAAGATTCAATGTGTGCCCGAAACACTTACTGAACTAGAGAGCTGATTGAGACACACCATTTATATGCGGTGACAACCGGCTTCTCTCACTGCAGAGTAGGTCACGTCGGCAGCTCAACCAATAAGATTAAACTGCCGTCATATCATAAAAGTATCGCCATCACTCTACGATCAATGTTCCCTCTAATTTTTTTTCTCGCTGAGCAAAACTTTTCTCTGTTGAGCGCACATTTTGGCTACCTGAGCAAAAACATACTTTATATCAGACCTGTACAATGAACGTAAACACACATACAAAAAATGGTTTTATCATGCAACTGTAACATTTAACTTTAATGTGCCGTTTCTATTTTATTTGACCCTTGATGTAACTCAGTGATATATTAAATAATATGTTTGAAATTAAGCAGTTCAGTCACTAAATTAAACACATTTTAGGTTACTTGAGATTTTTTCACATTGCTGTATTAACTGTACCAGTCTTTACCAAGAAATTCTATTAAAAAATAATTTCTGTCCTCCTGCAGGACAGTTCAATCCTTTATAATAATATAATATGAGCAGTTACAATGATGGTTTGGGACAACCATAATGTGTTTTTGTACAGTCAATTATTAGCAATAGACAGTGTTAAACCATCAAAATTACATGTTTATTGCTTATGAATTTCCCAGATTTTATATACCAGGAGGTTTTGAGATTTTTTGTGGCAAGGAGCCATAAACAATCCCCTTGTGAGATCAATTTTTTATAAAGCTTACATTATAATATAATAAAATATTTAAGTATTTAAACTGATATACAGTATTATATCAGTTTAAATGCTTCCATTTGTTTTAATATAGGCCTATTATATAGTGAAAACAAACTGAAGCATTTAAACTGATAGCTAAATATTTTTAAGAAAAGTGAACGTTAACTATTTTATAGTTATCTAAACATCCCTGAAACCCACAGTACCACCACACACAAAAATATATTTAAACTGAGGTATATCACTGATGTATTTTGAGTTTGCAAGCTACACCTGTGGTGGGTGTGTGATTGTAAATGTCTCAGAGCATTCTGTGCCCATCATCCGTTATTTCCACCACTTTTCATTAAAACATGACGCTTTATTTCACATTTCATTTGGTTTCGCATTACCTCTCGTATTGATGTATTTAGTCCGCAAACATGACAGTATTCTTACCGCGACTGATTTGGCTCAGGGCCAGCCAGTTCACACGCGCTCAATCGTTCTCTTTCTATGAAACCTGTAAATCGCATTCACCAGTTCCAACTCTATAGCGACAATAACTCTATAGCAGTTGTCCAGAGCACTGCAATTATTTCTCATTTAAACTACTACAATCATTTTCATGTCTGTTCTCTGCGCGGCAATTATTTCTTCTGCGCGGCCGCGCACGCGCAGCTTAGAGGGAACATTGTCTACGATGCATATCGTAACATGTTTGCATTGCGAAATATCGTACTACGATAAATCGTTACACCCCTACCTACTACTTTTTACGACCTACTACCTACTACGACCAAAAACTTCTTCACGTAATAACCTAGAATACGGTCTAACACTTGATGGCTGCTCTGTCAAGTCTTCGTCGTCAGCTAGGAACCTGGGTGTGCTCTTTGATACCAATCTTTCATTTGAAGGCCATGTTACTAGCATCTGCAAAACCGCATTCTTCCATCTTAAAAATATATCTAAACTACGACATATGCTCTCAATGAAGAATGCAGAACAGTTAGTTGCATGCGTTCATGACCTCAAGGCTAGACTACTGTAACGCTCTACTGGGTGGTTGTTCCTCCCGCTTGATAAATAAACTACAGCTCGTACAAAATGCAGCAGCTAGAGTCCTTACTAGAACTAGGGAGTATTACCATATTAGCCCAGTTCTGTCATCACTGCATTGGCTTCCTGTTAAACATCGTATAGATTTTAAAATCTTGTTAATTACTTACAAAGCACTAAATGGTTCAGCTCCCCAGTACCTGAGCGAGCTCTTAAAGCATTATAGTCCTTCACGTTTATTGCGATCTCAGAATTCCGGCCAGCTGATAATACCTAGAATATCTAAATCAACCGCAGGCGGTAGATCCTTCTCCTATTTGGCACCTAAACTCTGGAACAATCTTCCTAGCATTGTTCGGGATGCAGACACACTCTGTCAGTTTAAATCTAGACTAAAAACGCATCTCTTTAACCTGCCATACACATAACACATTATCAATTTATATTTTCAAATCCGTTAAAGGATTATTAGGCTGCATAAATTAGGTCAGCCGGAACCGGGAACACTTCCTATAACACCAGATGTACTCGTTACATCAGAAGAAGAATGGCATCTACGCTAATATTAGTCTTTCTGTTTATCCCGAGGTTTACCGTCGTCAGCCGTATCCGGGCCGTATCCAGCTGAGACCAAGGACCTGCGCCTTGACACGACCACAACGCAGCCCTGAAGTATCAACATAGATCGAGTCAACTAGATCATCCACTGTGAAGGCCTCATCAACACGACAACCAGTGGCACAGTTCCTTAACAAACCGTCCATACCGGCGTGATGAATACGAACCTCAACTAGATTGAACTGGAATAAATACTTTGAATGTTGCGATCCTATCAGACTTATGATAGCTACCTGAATCGTAATAAAGCACTGTTCGCCAGAGGAGAACTGGCTCCCCGACTAAGCCTGGTTTCTCCCAAGGTTTTTTTTTTCTCCATTTTAACACCTGTCAACTTTTGGAGTTTGGGTTCCTTGTCGCTGTTGCCTTTGGCTTGTTTAGTTGGGGACACTTGACATTTGATATTCAACAGTGCTTTGATCTGCCTGCATTGACACCATTGTTCAAGAGCTGCTGTGCAGCCAAAATTATATACCAGTTATCACTGTAAAGCTGCTTTGACACAATCTACATTGTAAAGAGCGCTACATAAATAAAGGTGACTTGACTTGACAAATGTAAATAGTAAAATTAATTTACGTTTTGACTGAACAGTTGCATGTTCATGTTTAAATGTTGCTTAATAAAACTAGTTGCATTTGCATTTTCCAGTACGTTTTATTAGTTATTAAATAAACTTACATTTTGCCAGATTCACCCCCTCATTCAAGTCCTTGGTCTACCTATGCTCATATTATCATCACCAGAGCATCAGTTGTCCGAATGAAACAGTTCGGCTCAGACGAGGTGCTACCACGCATGCCCAGTATCTCCAGATCATCGGTTCTCAGTATCAAACATGTCTGAAAGTTCGGTTCAGACTCAGAGACAGTTCTATCATGCATGCTCCATAACTCCAGCTCATCGGTCCTCCGTATCGAACATGTCCGAAAGAAAAGGGTCTCGGTTCTGGACTGGTGACACGAGAACCGCTGTAGCAGTATGTGTGCTGAGCTCAGAACTGCGGTTGACAAAACTAAAATGTCGACGCATGTATCAAGTATATTTAATACGTTTCTACTGTTTTGATTAACACATTGTAAACATTTTAAACTCCTTGCAAAAATTTACGGATTTATTTAATCTTACTTAGAAATTAAATAAACTGTTCCTGAAAATATCATGCATTATTGTTAAAACAAATAAATGTATGGTTTGACAGTTTTACAATTAATTAATTATGTTTCCAATCTTTAAAATAATAGGCCTACAGTAATTGTGTGATAAACATGTTTCCAACATGTTTTATATTGTTACACTTTATGTTTATCCTTCTGAAGAAATTATACACTTGCTCAGCTCATTGGTTCATCGGTTCTCAGTATCGAACACGTCCGAAAGAAAGTTCTCGGTTCTATACTGGTGATTCAAAAACCGTACATTCGGTTGTACACGCATGCTCAGTATCAGCTGCTCGTTCTCTTCAGTTCTCTCAGCACAGCATGTCTGTTCATGCGGTGTGTTTGATAACTATATGTAACTATACTTCAGGATATTAGTTTAATTAATGTCAGGAATGTCCGAAAGAGAGTAATTAAAAAAAAAAAAGTGGATCGGTGCTGACTTGACACACAAACTGTTTGGACGATTCAGTCCGATTTGGTAAACTGGTTTGACCGGTTCACTAAAAAGAAACGGTTAAAAAGAATGACTTGTTTGCGAACCGGACATCACTAACTCAATGGCATAGGACCTCAATACATTGCAGATATGCTCATAGAATATAAACCTAACAGATCACTCAGATCATCAGGATCAAGTCACTTAAAAATACCAAGGAGATTCACTCAAAGCAAGGAGAGTCTGCTTTTAGCTGTTACGCCAGCCGCAGCTGGAACCAGCTTCCAGAAGAGATCAGGTGTGCTCCAACAGTAGCCACATTCAAATCCAGACTCAAAACACATCTTTTTATCTATGCATTTACTGATTGAGCACTGTGCTATGTCCGGACTGATTGTACTTTATTTTATACATACTATCTTTTTATTCTTTCAACTCTTTTTCTTATTTTTTTTTTATTTCATTTTTAATGCATTTTATATATTTTATGTATCATCTTTTTATTTTCTGACTTTTAATGCATTTTAAATCTTGCTGTCTGGTTGAAAGAGCTGGGAGAATTAGGAAGTAAGCATTTGTTATCCCTGGATGGAGCACTGACAGAGTTAGTCCAGGAAGATTTGTCTGTAAGGGTACCGTTTAAATGCACAGCTACCTGACAAATATTTTTATAGTTATCCCTCTGCATGAGGAAGATCCATTTAGATCCGCTCTGATGGACAATGAAGTTGAGTAGACTTATCCCTGATGGAGCTCTGGATAGAGTTAATCCAGGAAGATTTGTCTGTAAGAGTACTGTTTAAAACGCACAGCTACCTGACAAATATAAATATTTTTACAGTTATCCCTCTGTGTGAAGATCCATTTAGATTCTCTCAGAAGGACAACAAATGACTCCCTGAAACTTTCAAACTCTTCCATCCAGATAGTGGTATTCTTTGTTTCTACTGTTATTTTTATTTCTTATGCATTCCTTTTTTTATTCATATGTATTTAGTTATTTATGTAAAGCATTTTGAATTACCATTGTGAATGAAATGTGCTATACAAATAAAATTGCCTTGCCCAGTTGCTGTGGAGTTGATTCAACTCATCCACTAGCATGTGCCGTCATGTTCATCTTTTGTGTTGAATTGACCCTCGTTTGTCAAGCAGTCCAGTGTAAAATGACGGCATTACAACAACACTCTACTACAACAACATTACATGCTAACTAAAGTTAAAGTGCTCCTATTATGCCTCTTTTAAGGTACCTAATATTGTTTTGGGAGTCTCCTACAACAGTTTTACATGTATTCAAGGTCAAAAAACACTTTAGTTTTCTCATCATATACATTTAATTTTAACTCAGTTCTCAATTATTTGTAAATAATTCATTAGAAGCAGTTCAAAGAATCAGTCTCTCTAAACCCCTCCTTTCCGTGAGCCAAAACTGCTCTGATTGGTCAGATGGCCCAATCCTTTGCGATTGGTCTACTGCTCTCACTGCATGCCGGAAACAAAGTGCTCATTGCCATAACTGAATGACAGCTATCAATTCCCAAGACACTGTATACAATGTATGGACAGAAAAGATGGCATTGATTTTACCATATCAATTTGAGCCCGAGTCTGACAATGAAACATCTGAAGTTGTCAATCAGCCAGAAACAGATTTGCAATCAGGACCTTTCTCTATGGTAAGTGTCACCATAATTTGCGTTATGTATAAGACATGATAGCAGCATCACTGTTATACTTTACGTAGGTGCACCAGTGGGAACTGTACCAGAATGCCAAGCGAAGCTGAAAACCTCTGAACATATGATAAACATTTAGGCCAGATGTGTACAGACTTTTTCATGATAACTATTAACAAAGTAAAAAATGGCAATATCATTGTTTGACATTACAATGGGTGTTTACTGTTTACAGAGAGAATACTTCAACTAGTTAGGGCGGACTAGCATCTTAACATCCTATTACAATACAGCTCCATACTACTGTTATAATAAAAATGGAGGGCAAATAAACAGTTTGTTTTACAGTTATGTAAGCGAACCGAGCCCACAGCTATGTTGTAAACTCATGTTAACCGAGCACAAACGTGAATAGCTAATAATGCATTACACTCTGTAAACAAAAGTCGTGCTCCATCCTTGATCATTACTCCAAGTAATAAGACAGACAAGCTGCATTAATCAACACATTTTTAGACAATACCGGACACAAATCTGAATAGCAGAACCACAGAAACGTGAGTTACCTGATTAGCAGGAGACACTAGGGTGTATGTTACACAACATAACATACAAAACTACGAATTTTGAACGATTGCTAGAAAATATAAACATCAATTATTAATCATACTTACAGGTTGAGATTCAGAGGAGCAAGCTGGCCCAAATAAACTGGGCATTGATCCATATTTTAAGACCAAGCATTTTGTGAATCCTGCGTTAAACTCCCCGAGGTTTGAGAAGCAGTCGTCAGTAAAATGACAGGAACACAACAAAAGATTGTGCTGCTGTGGTATTGTTGAAAAAATTAATTTTCCCTGGCGTCTGCTCACGCAATAAGTGGTCGGGCAATATGCTAATGTTTCATTGTGATGTCACAAATGACTCGTTTAATTGACTCAGAGTTGACTCTTACTTTTGAGAGACAATACCTTTATATATGTTGCACTTTCAGATTTAAAACTTTGTAGGATGCTACATGAAAGGTACTTTTCTAAAATCCATAGTAGGGGCACTTTAAAAAAGGTAAAATCATAATCAAGCGCCCCTTTAAGACTTTGGTTGGATGGATGGATATATAAATGTTTAGTTTCATGATCTATTTTCCATAGTGAATTTACGCCTCCTTGTGTCTGTCTGTGTAATTGTGTTACTGGAATGAGCTCCATAAGGTTCCCAGGAATTGAGTTTTATTGTCTTATTGTTTTATTCAGTCAAGTTCAATCACATACACCACTGAGGACAAATAATGCAACACTATAATGTAAACGCACAAAATACCTTTTATCAGATGATGGTTTTCTCTCACTGAAGTCTGGTCCTCTCTCCTTTGACCAGTCACTCTTTACAGACAAAGAGCTGGACACATGTGATCCTGATCTCACACTAGTGACACAAAGAACAGAAGATTAAAGAAGACACAAAGATGAATGATTTCTTTAATGTACATGAGTGAGATTAAATATGTTGATTTAAACAATACTTGACTCTAGTTTAAGAGAACATGTCAAGTTTCTGTTTATTGACAGAAATGGAGAGCAGAAATGTCTGTGACAGTTTTATTAGCAAACTTCAATTAAATAAAGTGTATAGTAGTTTCCTAATGTCTGTCAATAATTCTATTATCTAAAAACCAAAGTCATCTATTTGGATTAATTCAGTGTGTTCGCGTCTAGAAGGTAATGAACAAATTATTTACTGTGATATTGTCTACAGAGAATGTCAGAGTTAATTTAAGAAGTTCAAAATGGAAACAAATATAAAATGATGATTAAGTTTTGTTTTGTTATTCAGAGTAAAACAGAAACTCCAGTAGAGTTTAAAGTGAAACAGACGCAGTGTTACCTGTGTTTCTCTGAGAGACTCATCTTAGAGAGAGAGAGTCCTTTCCTCGCTCAGGTAAACTGACACTGAACACAGATCAATCAATCAATCACTCAACCTGGAAATGACACGATTTCACAGAGATGGAGAATTATTGAAGAACACAATGAAGAATACTGAGTTACCAACAACAGCAACAACAATGAAAAAAAATGTCTGGTTCAAAAATACTTTCGATTTCGCATCACAAAAACAACAGCCTAAAACGGAAGAGAAAATAAGAGAAAACCTTCATAAACTTACTCGTTTTCAGTAACCATTTCTCCATAAGCTTCATGTTTTATCATCCGTGTCCTTCAAAAGATGGTAATTTCTGGAAGATTCTTCATCTGTTGGATCTGGTTCGGATCATCAACAGGTCTTATGATCATAACTGGGTCATGCGCGTACACGCAGATGTTTACTGTATTTCCAGCAGATGTTCGACGACCACAGATTCGTCACATTCACGGATCACAGATTAAAAACATGTTTCATCAGTTTTATACATTAGTATGTACAATAAAGCGCTTTGATTTCACGAGGCTGAATCCAGCTTCTTATTCGCAGTTTCGGTCCACCTTAAAAGACGCGACGCTTCCGCGTTTATAGCTTCTTATTCACGCTCAGTTTTTGTGTCTATTTTCAAAAAATATAAAGGCACATAAAAATATAATTATAGTATTCTTTGTTTATTGAACGTGTCATCTGGGGTCCGTTTCAATAAGGAGGTTCAACCAACTCTTAGTTAAAACTTGAACTCTGAGTTGACTTACTCTGAGATGGGAAACTCTGAGTTTTCGGTTTCAGAACAGCTGAATTGAGTTTCATAGTCGACTATGAAAAGCCATCATCAATGGAGCTCCGATATTACGATTCACCATGGCAACAGCACGTGACAAAATGACGTCCGCATACTTCTGAGTCAATGCAAGTTTAATTCTTATCACTGTTATAATATCAAAGGTGAAAACTGGCAGAACGGTAAGTTATTGAACTAATATTTATTTTCATGGTATCCCACATGCAAAAAAAGAAGAAGAAAAAATAATGCAGGATGCAATAATAAGAGTGTAAATGATTTTATCGTTATTAAATGCTCATTAGGCAATTTACTTCCACTTTTAGAAAATCTTCTTCATTTTTATTGAAAATAAATGCCTTTCTGATGTGATATGTGATGGGAAAAGGAATAATAGTGAGCTCGGCAAAAGGCGGATTCAAACCCAGTCAATCACATCACAAGATAATTCTCCGCACCCAACACACTATTGTCTACACACCACTGCATAGACTAGAATGTGTGTCAATTTTAACATGGTGTGACATTGGTGGGCGGAGCTACTGTAAATTTGCACTTACGTATACTTGAGTGCATTAAAAAAATACTTAAATACAAGCAAGTACATTTGTAGTACATTCTTAATTTTGGTGCTAAATTAAAAAATGTCATAGTTATACACTATAAATACACTAATTCAATGTATATTTGTACTTCAGTGGTACTTCACTGCACTTGGAAAAGTATACTAAATACTACTACTACTTAAATTGATTTTTAGTGCAATGAAATAAAGTATACTACCACAAAAATATACAGAGGAGTTTTATTAGTGTATTTGTTAAAAGTGTGCTTTCAATGCTTTAAAATTAGTTCAATCTTAGTAGTCTTTTATATAGTAATACTAAGTTTAAATGACCTAAGTTTAAATTACCACTTAGTACACTTAAGTGAAATGCACTTAATTTAGATCCCCCAGGAAACAAGACTAAATATATTTATATATTTATATTTATATATAATATCCTTCTTGATTTAGGAATTTTTAGATATTTGTACTTGAAATAGGATGAAAAATACTTTTTTGCAATGTGAATGAATGAGTTAACTATTTAAACATCACTTGCACTTTAAAAAGGGGGAGGAGACCGAAGGAAACTCTGAGTTTACTGAAGAAAACCTGCTCCTGACCAGGTTAGGTTCACAGAGTAAGTTACCATGGTAACTGACTCTGAGTAAGAGTTACCTCCCTTTTAGAAACAGGCTTGACTTACCCTGCTTTCTCGGGTTTGACATACCTCCCATTCTGAAACAGAAAACCCAGAGTTTCCCTCATTTCAGGGTTAACATACTCAGAGTTTCACTTAACCTCCTTTCTGAAACTGGCCCCAGCTCAACTTGAAGGACTGTGTGGTTTTTCTCCTATTCACGCTTTTTATGTTATTACTGTCTATTTTGAGAAAAAGAAAAAAAAAAAACAACTATTGAGCTGATGACACGTTCAATAAACAAAGAATAATAAAATAAATTATTAAAAATAATGATTGCATTTTAATAATTTTAATCATAAAATAATGTCTTATTTCTATCTACACTAAGCATGTTGTCATGTTCCTAAGGCACTTCACTGAATTTGTACTTAGAAATATTTTTATTTTTTAATAATTTTTGGTAATATTGAAAGTATTTATTTGTGTTACTTTCTTGTGAAAAATAATTTTCTAAAAAAAATCAAGATATTTTATAAAAAACAGAACTCAACCATTCTCCACCTATAATGATTTAGACTCCACCCACATGTGACATCATTCACCAGAAATGACATCATTCAGGATCTTTAACAGTGGTGCAGAAGATGGTAAGTAGTATCACACTTTTATTTATATTTTTGAGGCCTATTGTAGTCATGGAGGATCCTATCATGCTCAGCAACTCAACCCCATCTCATAAAATTAAGATGGAGGATGATTATTTTTCAAACTTTTATTTTAATCCATAAGTATATACTTATTTCATTGCTGCCATATATGGCCTACATCTGTAATGTTGTGATTGCAGGGCTTGTTTGTAGTGATGCAGGTGTGTGACTGACTGCCAATGGACTCCAGGAATGTTTCATCCTGATTTATGACTGATCTGAAATCATCATTTCACATAGGTTTAGGAATCATAAGAGCACATTGTCTCAAATAATGTTTTATTTATATCTAAATGATTCAAATAGCTTAACAGAACTCTATATTTAGAATAATTCATACTGCAGTTTCTTAGAATCATATAATAAATTAAATTAAGAGTTTATATATGCTTATAGTAATAGTGTCTGTATTGTACATTATGTTCAGGTGCATCTGCTTGTGAATCTGATTGAACTCTTTGTCTTCAGTAAATTCTCTGAGTTCATGACTTTTCATTTGATCTTCTACACACAGTCTCTCAGCAGACACTCGTGTTCCCGACAGCAGAAAACACGCAGGAGTCAAAGTTAAACTCTTTATTACGTCAGACCAACACGGGATGGTATTTTTCCACAGTTTGTATGAGTTATGTATATCACATATGACATGTTTACATTTTCAAGGTGACGTAATAAAGTGTTTAACAATTAAACATGAACATGCTGTAGGATCTTCCTTACTGACTCCTCAGGTTTTTCCAGCTTCCATACTGTCTTTATGAAAGTCCTGTGAAAAGCACTCAGTGACGAACACAACTGTTTCATGACTGAAATAAGCAGAACATTAAGATACAGTGATGATGAATTATTACAGATATAGTTCATATTCTGAAAGACAGTAAACATCTCTAACCTCATAATCATTTGGCACCTCACATGAAAAGCTTCATTATTTACTTTTTTGCAGAAAAAAAGACAGAATAGTCTGTTAGTTTTATAAATAATGGACATCGTTATACATAATATAAATTTGAATTATGCTAGTTAATTTCATTGGAGTGGTGTAAACCTCATTAACATATTCATCACATCATGTGATATCAGTGATCTTGTCTGCTAATAATTATGAACACAGATGAAAAGATCTATAAATTCAGCCTCATTATGGTAACTGGCATCATTGTAACTAAGACGTCCTGACAAGGCAAATGATCCAATTAAAGTTACACAAATCAAAAACATTTGACAGAATAACCAATATCCAGATAACTGCAGTATTATATAAAGAGACGATGTGATAATTTCCCACTGAAGGATGAGGGTGTGTTAAGTTGGTCTCAGCACAAAAAGGTAAATCAACTGTGATCTTTATTTACTAATATAACATGATTCATCAGATGGAGAACTGCATTACATCAGAAGATAAAAGACAAGCGTCAGCATTTGGCTAGAGTTGTTCTTTCACCTGAGGAGGCACACAATATCTCCTGTCTTCCTGCTGGACGCTGTGGAGTTGAGGAAACTTACATGCCATTATCCTTAGATTTGACTGGCCTGACATGGAGCAGGACATCCGCAAGTGTGTAAGTGAATTGTTAAAAATGCCATATTAGATGATGTTGTTGTAGTCAATATTACATTAAAATGGTCATGACCCACCTCTCTTCTTTCAGATAGCTCAGTGTCTTCAGTGTCAGACCAGAAGAAACATCAATAAAGGACAAAGAATGTTATATTTGCATGAAATACATTATAGCCTTAGTACTGAATATTTAAAACATTGATTCCCAGTTCAGGTCACAGATTGATTGGAATTAATTGGGATGGATCTTGTAGACAAACTATTTCACCAAGAGGTCTAAAGCCTGTCCTCTCAAAACAAAATATGCACAATTCAAAAATATTTTAAATATGAACAGTTTATTTGTTTCATGATTTTCTTTTTAATTGTAAATGTTCCAAAAATGGTCGGGAAAACTCTTCAGCATGACTCCTGCATCTGTACAATGTTCACACTGAGATGTGTATGTTCCCCATACTTCTTGTTATTTGGGAGAGAGGCACAGTATTCATAGCCTTATTTAGACAGGATTAGGTTTACAAGGGTAGATGGAGTAATGTAATTTTACCACAGGACATCAGTAATATTAAAAATCTGTCTAGATCTGTAATACAACAGGCAAGTGAACTTTTCAAACAAAAACAATTGTTCTTAACTTTATTATTGTCATTTTATTTACATGTGAATAGCGAGTAAAAGACACACAAATGCTGTTAACTGCTAAAAATGTTTAGTTGTTCTGAATATAAGAGACTCGATCACAGAACAAAGACAATATACTGTAGATCTGAGCATTAGTAACAGACAGACACATAACTAACTTCATATAAAACAGAATAACAAAAATAAACAACATTCTGTGCATAATATTTAAGAGATATAATGTAAATGTTTGAAGTAACATGGACTTTTTGATATTTTGATACATTTATGTGGTATTTACACACATGCTGCTTTATTTAACTGTAAAGAGTCTCTTCCATCTGTATGAAACACATTTACACATTAATCACATTTATTTCTCCTCATAGACACAGTAGAGACTCTTCTGTGGATCACCTGATGATTTCTGATCCTCTCATGATCATTTCACAGATCTTCATCTACAGAAGGAGGAACAGAAGAGAAAACAATCAGTGTTCAGTGGAACAAAGTGAAAATGAGTTACTATTAGTTCCTACAATCTGAACAAGTCTATTCTCAAACTGAAATGATTCACTTCTACTGACACAGTTAATAAAGCAGGTGTTGGTGAATAAAGCTGTGACAGTGTGATTTTGTTCTCTTTCCTCCTTTGTGTTGAACATTTTAATAACTTTTGAACATTTTGTTCTCACACAAACCCTTTGTTGCAATAAAGCTTAATGATAATTTCCTTTCATGAATATCTGAAAGGTTTGTTCTCATATCAGAGGTAAATGAAGATCTTTAATATCACAGTGATGCTTCCTCACCTCAGGACACAGTTTGAGTCTTGTAGCACGTCACGGAGCCGCTGCTTTGAGTCTCCTATCTTATTGTGTCTCAGATTAACCTCTTTTAAAACCTGCAGTGCTTTTGAGTTAGTCAAAGACTGAGTTAAAGAAGAAACATCTGTAATGCCACAGTTCTGTAGACTAGAAAGACACAAACAGAGGAAGAGAGATCATCTTACAAACAAATCATAAATGTGAAGAATTTTACACAAATATAATGTGAACTCAGACTCATTGTGAGATATTGAGTATAAAGTGTTTTAGTTTAAACTGTTGAAGTGATTTTCAGCATTTTGATTCTTGTATGTAAATGCAGTGAATCCATGATAAATCCCAAACACTGAAACTAGCAGTTATAATTAAATTCACTGTGTGGCGCTGTGGAGCGAATTTAACACGTTTATTGTATTATCACATAATGTCGTCGTCTGCCTCGTGAAGATTTGAATTACTTTGATGAAAATAATCTTACTAAATGGAAGTACTTTTGATCAGATGAATTAATGAAACTGAGTTATCATAATATCACCAGCACAATGAGAAATCACATGAAATCCAAACACAGTCGAATGAGGAAAGACAGCTGTCCATCACTGCATTCACGACAGGTAATCACAGCTGTACCTCGAGTGAGCCGAGAAGATAACTGATCTGATAGCAAAATGATCTCGAGACATGTGCTTCCTTTAGTTTCATCGAGGGAGACAGGTTTAAGACCAGAAACACAAAGTGCTGTTAGAAACTTCTCTCAGTTCACCATCTATCTTTGTGTCTCTGAACGTCTGTCAGCGCAGTGTTTTCTCACCAGACCCGCACATATGGATATTAATGTTTTTCTCAACATGAACATGTGAAACAATATAAACATGATAACCTCATGCTGACTCGAGTGTATATGTTCGTTCTGTACGATAACTGGAGCAGTCTGATTTATTCATGTTTTTCAGCTTGAGCTTAAATGCTTTTGTTCTTTATATTTTTGTGCACATATTGTTTAATGTTTTCAACAAAAAAAAATCCTTAAGATATAACGCTTGTGTTTATTGCCTAATCGTGAGCTTGTTCAGAAATGGTGACAAAAATTTTATGAATAAAAAAAATGTCTTTCTCATTAAACGTCATTTAAATATTTAAATATTCGATTTTTATGAGCCCAAATGTTCGAATGAAATATTTTTTCTAAAATGCCCATCTCTAGAGTACATCATATCAAATGATGAAAATTAAACAATTACTTACTTGATAAAAAAAAAAAACAGTGACCAATAGGGAAAACAGAAAGTGCAGTGCTATAAAGAATGAAACATAAGCTCTGCTGTCTTAAAATAAACGTCAATCTCACTGTAACTGCTGTACAGTATAATGATACTAACTGTAGTTTCTCCAGCTTGAATTGTGGGTTCATCAGTAGATCACTGAGGTTTTTCACTCCAGAGTCTCCTAGTTTATTCCCGCTCAGGTTCAACTCTCTCAGGTGTGACGGGTTTGATTTCAGAGCTGAAGTCAGAGCAGAACAACCTTCTTCTGTCATATAACAGGAGCTTAAACTACATTAGAGAGAGAGAGAGAGAGCAGAAAATAACAGAAGAAAACTCTTTATTCTGTAAAGTCACATCATCTTCATAAGCAAATGAAACAGAGGAAGAAGATCATCATCTTTATTCACCAGATCACAAAATACTAATGTGAAGAATTTTACACAAATATAATGTGAACTCAGAAAGAGAAAATGACTCAAATCCATGTTCAGTTCATGTGTGAGTTAAATCGCATGGCTGCCCACGTCCGCTCTGTGTATCTGTAGATTTTTTTATAGCCACAAAGTGTAAAACTCTTCAAGGTTTAATGCTCTTTCTACTGATACACATACAAACCTGTAAACTAATAAATTCATGAATCTTTCTTCAGATGGAGATGCAGCGCTACAAATGATGTGACTTGTGTCCTGTTGACTTAAAATAAACTAAACAGTAAATACAGTATAATGATACTAACTGTAGTTTCTCCAGCTTGAATTGTGGGTTCATCAGTAGATCACTGAGGTTTTTCACTCCAGAGTCTCCTAGTTTATTCTCGCTCAGGTTCAGCTCTCTCAGGTGTGATGGGTTTGATTTCAGAGCTGAAGTCAGGATGACACACTGTTTCTCTGTAATACTGCATCTATTCAGACTGAAGATAGAAATAACAATAGTTCACATCTATGATGATCACCTTATTGAAGAGCTTCAGCAGCATTTAGTTTCCAATAGTCTGTTCTGAAACCCAGTTACTCTAGTTCTGTGTGCTGAAGATACTGTTTCTCCTCTTTCATTTTAACTATTTATTTGATGTCTCTATTCTTTATTCTCTGTTGAAAAGGCAGATTTCTGCATGAACACAATCAGTACATCATATCAAATGCTGGAAATTAAACAATTACTAACTAGATGTAACCCGGTAGAAATATATTCTTTAGTATACGATATACAAGTTTGAATAAATAATTTCATAGTTTAATAAAATAGAATTTAAGGTTAAAAAAGTTAAGATTCAATGACCAGCAAAGAAGTTATGATTTTGCTCAATGAGAGAAATGTTACATATTTGTTGGTTAATAATATATGAGCAAATGCTTTAAAGATGCCTGTAAGAATAGGAAGAAAGAGTTACACAAATGTTTTGTGAATTTATTTTATTTCTGAAAGTTTTGTGTATGAGCCAATCACAGTTGGGGTCAAAGTACAAGGAAGTGAGAGACGAACGCGGGTGGTTCGCGGAAAGAAAAAAAATACGGTTGCTGTTAATGTAATGCACCAGATAAGAAAAGTGTTCAACCTGGACTTTTATACAAGACTTTAATGGTGATAATTCTGTCTGTGTGAGTGGTAAACCCATAACAGTTAGACAGACATAAGTTTGAGTTAGCCGCTGATTTAGTGGTTAATGTTTAGCATGGACTTTGCTAACAAGCTAGCAGCCAGCGACCTCGATTAGTTAAGCCTGTGTGGAAATGCAAGACCGACGATGATCAAAGACCCTGATGGAGCCAGATAGCGTTATCGAGTGGTGGACTTTGCTGGAGATCGTCAACCATGGGAATCTTCTCTTCAATCGTCTTCTCTTCGTCGCGAATCCTCTCGTCCTGTCTTCTGCTGCTGACGCCTTTGATCCTGTGCGCGTGAGGTTACATTCACATTGAGTAAAGGTACCATTTTTGGTTTGGCCTGTGTGGTGAAGCAGCCATTTGTTTTAAGGCTACAACGTACCCGAGCTACATTCAGGCCTGCATCATTTGAACATTTGAAATTGAAGGGTATTTCACATTAAGCTAGGGTTTTGCCGGCTATTTTATTTTCTTGGGTCCTTTTGTGTTAAATGTGAATTTGAATGCATTTGTGATCTGAAAAGTGAGTTTGACAGACATATTTAATTTCTGACCTTCCTTTTCTAAGTAAATCTGGTATACTTTTTATATAAAACTATTGTGGTTACTGACTCTGGTTACTAAGAAAAAGAGTAACATATGGTTTTAATGTTAAAGTGTTTATAGGATAAAAGTAATTCCAAGACAATTCATTTCCTGTTAAAAAGTAAATATTAGTGCTTAAATAGTGATTTAAAGGGGAAAAGTATTTAATTTAATATGTTTTAAATTACACTTACCCATACAAGTTAAACACTGATAAGTTTATTAGTGAAACACTCACTTATTTGATTAGATAGATATTTAAAGAACTCAGGATAGCCACCTCTCATTATAGTCAAGCACGCTAGAGAGGCGCTACATAAAATGGAGGCACCGCTGGGATAATTAGTTTAGGTTTTTTTTTTTTTTTTTTTTTCCTCTTTAAATTGAAAATCCGCATTTTGACTATCCGCATATAGTGTTAATTGATAAGCTAATATGGAACGTATGAAAGAGCTAGTAGCAGAATTAAAAGGATGGTGCCATGGCGAGGCATTAGACGAGGCTCATGCAGTCCTGGTGCTCGTTCAAGAAGATGTAGACACAAGTACAATAGAAGAGACAATGCAAACTGTGAAGTGTTTGGGACGTGTGCGAGTCAGAGGCCGAACTTTCAACAGTCAACTAAACCGATACTTGGTTTTGTGTGAATGTAAGGAAGTAGTAAAAGGGGAACTTGTTCCAGCTGAAGTGTTTCCTATTGATGGTGGAGGGCCGTGGCTTGTTATCATAGCAGATGCAGCTACCCGAGCCAGTACACAAGTTAATATGTCCGAAACGCAACAAGCTCCAGATAAAAATGTTGAAGACTTTCGCACATTGTTCCCTGAAGATGAAGCTGCTGCCATGTCAACAGAGGCCATCGTGCGAGCTGTGAGTGATTTACTTGACAAGACGTCCAAGTCCTCCAGTGAGCATGGAAGTTATCGCCGCCTACAAACTTTTTCTGGGTTGTTGCCCACCCCAGCTGGAGAAGAGCAGTTCGACCAGCTGTCTGACTTCCTCTGACGTCTAGAACAGTCGTTGAATAAGGTGGTGCAGAGAGATGGACTCCCCCCTGGATGTGCAGATAGAGCAAGACTCGACCAATTGTTGCGTGGTGCGATAGGCTCTGATCTGATGTTAGTTAACCTTCGTTTGAGAGAGAGGAGAGCAAAGCCTCCAACCTTTCTCCAGCTGTTAAAGGAGATACGCACAGAAGAGGAATATGAGGCCTCACGAAAGAAGATTACTCCTGTCATGCAAAGTGGAAATGTACGGCAGAATGCTGATGTGAAACAGACGGAAATTCAGAACTTGAAGTCTGAGATCAAAGAACTTAAGGCCTTGGTTGCTGCTATTGTGTCTAAGCCAGCCCATGACATTTCGGTTAGCAGTGAGAAAAGTCCCCCAAACGTAGTGTACAATGAGTGTAGTTCAGACAGTGAGATAACAGCATTGAAAAAACAAATAAAGCGCTTGCAACAGAAAGTAACAGATAAAGTAGCTGAACCTCAAGCTGCCGTTTCAGCTGTAAATACCTCAAAACCAGTAGCCAGCTCCCCACAACGATCATTCAAAGTATCAGAGGAACACTTCTGTTATCGATGTGGTGAGAATGGGCATTTCGCAAGGAAGTGCCAAAGCCCAGAAAACCAGGCTAAAGTTATCAAGAGACTTATCCAAGCTCTGAAGCTGTCCAAGAACAACCAGCCGTCAAGTGATGCCACCGCTAATGTAGTTAACTGTTCTGTTGAGAAGAGTACAGCTGACATGCCTGAGGGTGTGCCTATTCCTGATGGGTTAGTTGGGCCGCCTAGCCTGGTGCCACTAAAGGTTAATGGACAACCTTGCACTGCTCTGTTAGATAGCGGCTCTCAGGTGACGATCATTTTTGAACCCTGATACCTGAAGCACTTGTCTGATATCCCCATTCAGCCAATATCTGGTCTTTCCCTGTGGGGTTTAAGTGAGTCTGGAGCTAGCTACCCTTACTAGCTTACCACATCAACTAGTTGATGTGGAGTATCCAGCTGAGGTGTTAGGACAGTTACAGTCTGACTAGTTCCTAGCTCTCATATGTCCTAACCCTAGGACTGAAGATAAGACGTCTGTCATTGTGGGCACCAATGCGAGCCATGTTAGACATTTGGTGAATCAATGCAAAGATAATGGCATTGATGTCTTCGTGTTCATGTTGAGGAAGATCAACCTGCTTTAAAGGGTGTTGTGCTCCCAGTCCCAGAGGAGGAGGCTGGCTGTGTCCGATGGATGGGTCCAGGCCCCTTGGTCTTACCCCCAGATGGTGACACTCAGGTTGTGTGCAAAGTCGAGCTGAAAAAACCTGTTGCTCAAGAAATCCTGATGATAGACTCCTCACCAGCAGCTGCTTTACCTGCTGATGTGATTTTTCATCCCATGGTTGTGCCCAGTGGGGCATTGAATGTCAACAGTTTGAAAATACTGTTAAAAAATGACTCTTCAAGAGAAACTTCCATACCTGTGGGAACAGTGATTGGATGTGTGTACCACATTGATTCAGTTGCGACCATTCCCCCTCAGGAGACTGCTTCCTCTGACTTTGATGAGAGCATGATCAACTTTGGGGACTCTCCTATCTCAGAACAATGGAAGAACAGATTACGTAAGAAACTGGCTCAGAAGTCTCATGTATTCTCAATGCACGATTGGGACGTAGGATTAGCAAGAGGAGTAGAGCACAGAATCCGTCTTTCTGATTCCCGGCCTTTCCGTCAACGATCACGCCGGCTAGCCCCTGCAGATATTGAAGATGTAAGAAAGCATTTACAAGAACTGCTGCAGGCAGGGATCATAACAGAGTCGCGAAGCTCCTATGCATCCCCAATAGTTGTAGTCAGAAAGAAGACTGGGGCTATTAGGATGTGTATAGATTACCGACTGTTGAATAGCTGCACCATACCTGACCAGTACACAACACCATGCATTGAAGATGCACTGAATGCACTAACAGGGAGTCAGTGGTTCTCGGTTCTGGATTTGTGCTCAGGCTACTACCAGATAGCTATGTCCGAAGAGGGCAAAGAGAAGACGGCATTCATTTGCCCGTTAGGATTTTTTCAGTTTGAGCAAATGCCTCAAGGCATTACTGGGGCACCAGCAACATTTCAAAGGTTAATGGAAAAGGCTGTCGGTGACATGAACCTCTTACAAGTGCTGGTGTACCTGGACGACGTGATAGTGTTTGGAAAAACTCTTGAGGAACACGAAGAGAGACTGCTCAAGGTCTTAGATCGTCTCAGGGAAGTTGGTCTGAAACTCTCAGTGGACAAGTGCCAGATCTGTCTGCCAAGGGTCAAGTACCTGGGGCACATCGTGTCAGCAGATGGAGTTGCTCCAGATCCTAGCAAGATTGAGGCCGTCGCTACATGGCCCATGCCAACAAACCTGAAGACGTTACAATCTTTCCTAGGATTTTCCGGTTATTATCGCCGATTCATTCAGAATTATTCTGAAATTGTTAGACCACTGACTGAACTCACAAAGGGATATGCTCCAACTCAGAAGAGAAAGAAGTATGCCCAAGATGTGAACAAAGTATACTTGAAAGAATCGGAGCCGTTCGGGGAAAGATGGGACCAATCCTGTACAGATGCGTTTCACCACATAATTCACTGTCTGACACATGCGCCTGTACTGGCGTTTGCCAATCCACAAAATCCATACATCCTGCATGTGGATGCCAGCTTGAAGGGGCTTGGTGCTGTTCTTTACCAAGAACATCCTGAAGGCCTGAGACCAGTTGCCTTTGCAAGCAGAAAAATCAGCTCTGCAGAGAGAAACTACCCCATACATCAGCTGGAATTCTTGTCACTCAAGTGGGCAGTAGTCGACAAATTCCACAACTATTTGTATGGGCCGAGATTCACCGTATGTACTGACAACAACCCGCTTACGTACAAGCTGTCCACAGCCAAGCTCAATGCGGTGGGGCATCGTTGACTAGCTGCCCTATCGACATATGAGTTTGATGTGCAGTATCGCCCATGCCAACAGAACATTGATGCCGACCTGTTGTCAAGGAACATGCCAGAGGAGGACGACAATGGCTGGGTGACTATACCTCAGTCCGGAGTGAAAACCATCTGCCAGGGAATCTGCATCTCAGAGTCTGCGCGCAGTATGCCAGTCTGTGCTGCTCAGCTTGGAGCATCTCCACACTGTGTTCCTGACCTGTATGCATGTCTCACACACATGGAGTTAAAGTCTCTGGAACTCATGTCCAAACTAAGGCTCAGGAAGAGGATGAAGTCATTGGACCGGCCATCCAAGCCATCAAGCATGGGCACTGGCAAGAGGAGGGGACTATGAGTCCTGAGTTGTCCAGATTGAAAAGGGAAGCTGGGAAGCTGGCAATGAAAGATGGGTTACTGTACCGGTATAGCAAGAGACCATCCGGAGAGGTGATCAGTCAACTCCTCCTGCCGAGAGAGTTCCGGGAGATGGTTATGAAGGCCATGCATGATGACCTGGGGCATCTTGGACAGGAAAGAACTGTTGACCTGCTCAGAAGTAGATTCTTTTGGCCTAGGATGTCGATTCAAGTGGAAGAGTACATCAAGAACTGTGGTGAGTGTGTCACTCACAAGACTCCTATACAGAGAGCTGCTCCGTTGCACCAGATTGTAAGCCATGGGCCTATGGATTTAGTATGCATGGACTTTCTGTCCATGGAGCCTGACTCCAAAGGCATAAGTAACGTGCTAGTGGTCACAGATCATTTCAAGAGATACGAGACCTTGATGGGGATACGCAAGTCGCGGACCACGGCGTATCATCCTCAAGGAGACCCGCAGCCAGAAAGGTTCAACCGAACTCTGCTCTCTATGCTAAGTACCTTAGGCCGGGAGAAGAAGCGTACATGGAGTCAACATGTGCCTCACTTGGTCCACGCGTACAACAGCACCAAGTGTGATGCCACGGGGTACTCTCCTTATCATCTGATGTTTGGCAGAGAGGCGAGACTTCCTGTTGACTTGTACTTTGGAACGTCCCCTGATGGCATAGAAGAGGCGTCTTACACCCGATATGTCACAAAGCTGAAGGAAGACTTGAAGCAAGCCTACAAGTTAGCCTCTGATGCTGCAGACAAACGGTTACCTTTCAGTCCATAGAGATCGGCGACAGAGTACTGCTCCGTAATCTAGGCCTGAGAGGCAAGCACAAACTGGAAAGCAGGTGGAGTCCTGATCCGTATGTTGTCGTTGGAAAGATGCCAAACCTACCTGTGTTCAAGATCAAACGGCAGGATGGAAGGCTAGGGACAAAGCCTATACACAGGGACCACCTTCTTCCGATTGGACAGCTGGTGAGAATGCCACGCATTGACCAGGATGCTGATCCGCCTGAGAAACCCAAGACCAGAGCAGACACTCGTAAGAGAAGTCAAAGGGACTCAAGATTAGAGACTCAAGAGTTACAGTTGTTTTCTGATTCGTCCTCCGACATGGAGTATTATGTCCCTCACTGTGTCACTCGGAGAGAGCCTGTCCCAAGGGTGCTAAATACTGCCAGGCCAGTAATTGAATTAGAAGATGATCCTGAAACAGAACATGAAAATGACCCTAAAGCTGAACATGTTCATGAAAATGATTCAGACCCAGAAGAGGTTGATCAAAACTCTGAACTGGATCCTGTGGATGAGGAGTGTGATCCAGAAGTAGCTCCGGAAGAGACTAGTGAAGCTGGATCAGAGTCTGAAGAGGAAGTGTCTGAGGTCCAGGAGGATAGAAGGCAGCCCAGCTCTGAGCCTAGACCTAAGAGAACTGTCAAGCCAACTACTAGACTTACCTATGATGAGCATGGTAGATCAAGAGATGAGCCTTTGACCATAGTACACAGAGGGATAGTCATTAAAATAGGAAAACACTATATACATTAGTTATTAGTTATACATTAGTAGTTAGGACTCCTTTGTTTGTTTATTAGTGTCTGATGAGGACACACAGACATTTAAAAGGGGGAGGGTGTAACCCGGTTGAAATATATTCTTTAGTATACGATATACAAGTTTGAATAAATAATTTCATAGTTTAATAAATAGAATTAGGTTAAAAAAGTTAAGATTCATTGACCAGCAAAGAAGTTATGATTTTGCTCAATGAGAGAAATGCCTTTTGAGTAATGTTCATGGTTTACTGTATACAGTATTTAAAATGTTACATATTTGTTGGTTAATAATATAT
This sequence comes from Megalobrama amblycephala, assembly GCF_018812025.1. Lineage (NCBI taxonomy): Eukaryota > Metazoa > Chordata > Actinopteri > Cypriniformes > Xenocyprididae > Megalobrama > Megalobrama amblycephala. The sequence goes on from NC_063046.1 coordinate 35,597,226, forward strand.
GTGAAAATGCTTTAAAGATGCCTGTAAGAATAGGAAGAAAGAGTTACACAAATGTTTTGTGAATTTATTTTATTTCTGAAAGTTTTGTGTATGAGCCAATCACAGTTGGGGTCAAAGTACAAGGAAGTGAGAGACGAACGCGGGTGGTTCGCGGAAAGAAAAAAAATACGGTTGCTGTTAATGTAATGCACCGGATAAGAAAAGTGTTCAACCCGGACTTTTATACAAGACTTTAATGGTGATAATTCTGTCTGTGTGAGTGGTAAACCCATAACAGTTAGACAGACATAAGTTTGAGTTAGCCGCTGATTTAGTGGTTAGTGTTTAGCATGGACTTTGCTAACAAGCTAGTAGCCAGCGACCTCGATTAGTTAAGCCTGTGTGGAAATGCAAGACCAACGATGATCAAAGACCCTGATGGAGCCGGATAGCGTTATCGAGTGGTGGACTTTGCTGTCACGGTTTATGAATGCATTGTTTCCTTCTTGTCGCGTGTCTTTGTTGTGGTAGGATTGTGTGTGTGTGTGGGTGTGTGTGTTTGTAGGCGTGGATCATCAGTGGCTCCAGCTGCCACGCATCACAACACCAGCTGCAGCTCATTTACTCACCCTTCATAAGCTCACTTCATTCTCATCCCCTTTATCAGATCGTTGTTTGGTGTCTCTGTGCTGTGTGTCCCATCCCGTTCCTGTTGGTGTTCCAGTCTTGTGCTTCCTGTTCCAGTTCGGTGTCTTCGTGAGTTCGTTCTATGTCTGGATCTGGATTTCACTCTTCACCAGCACGCTTCATCACTTCGACGCACCTAATCCGAGCTGACCATCTCAGTCCCTGCGCCACCCTTGGATTCTCATTCAGTGACTCTCTACTTTTCAATAACTTCAATAAACGTGTTAACTTGCTATTGCTTCCTGTGATCAATCATGACATTTGCTGGAGATCGTCAACCATGGGAATCTTCTCTTCAAACCATTTTTGGTTTGGCCTGTGTGGTGAAGCAGCCATTTGGTTTAAGGCTACAACGTACCCGAGCTACATTCAGGCCTGCATCATTTGAACATTTGAAATTGAAGGGTATTTCACATTAAGCTAGGGTTTTGCCGGCTATTTTATTTTCTTGGGCCCTTTTGTGTTAAATGTGAATTTGAATGCATTTGTGATCTGAAAAGTGAGTTTGACAGACATATTTAATTTCTGACCTTCCTTTTCTAAGTAAATCTGGTATACTTTTTATATAAAACTATTGTGGTTACTGACTCTGGTTACTAAGAAAAAGAGTAACATATGGTTTTAATGTAAAAGTGTTTATAGGATAAAAGTAATTCCAAGACAATTCATTTCCTGTTAAAAAGTAAATATTAGTGCTTAAATAGTGATTTAAAGGGGAAAAGTATTTAATTTAATATGTTTTAAATTACACTTACCCATACAAGTTAAACACTAATAAGTTTATTAGTGAAACACTCACTTATTTGATTTGATTTAAAGAACTCAGGATAGCCACCTCTCATTATAGTCAAGCACACTAGAGAGGCGCTACATAGATAAAAATACATTAAAAAATGTGACCAATCGCAAATAAATAAAATAAATAAACTTCAATCTCACTGTAACTGCTGTACAGTATCATGATACTAACTGTAGTTTCTCCAGCTTGAATTGTGGGTTCATCAGTAGATAACTGAGGTTTTCCACTCCAGAGTCTCCTAGATTATTCCTGCTCAGGTTCAGCTCTCTCAGGTGTGACGGGTTTGATTTCAGAGCTGAAGTCAGAGCAGAACAACCTTCTTCTGTTATATAACAGTCACTTAACCTACATTAGAGAAAGAGAGAGAGAGAGAGAGAGAGAGAGAGGTTTTACAAAACTTTATTTAAAAAAACACTTCATAGCAATCTTCAACAACTCACATAATAAATATAAAAATTCAACCTCAAATGTCCATCATAAATAATATACAGAACATCATTGACAGACCACAGATCATTAAAACCCATCACATTATTTACCAAACTATAATACGCAAATTATATTTTCAGTCTACCAGCTACTAATTTCATGAACATCACTTCAGCATTAATACTATGAAGCTGTAACCCTTGATTTTTCCTGGTTTTCCATATGGCCAATTTTGCAGTTCCTATTAAATAATTTAAAAGACACATCTTCCTTCTTTTTGAAAAATTATATTTCACACCCCCTATAAAAACTTGTTCTGAGAATTCTTCACCAAAAGCTTGAAACAATCTATTAAGAACATCAAAAAGACCTTCCAAACTTTTACATTTTAAAAACAAATGTTCCAAATTCTCTTCTTCTCCACAAAACCTACATCCCACCCCAACTGCTGGGTTCAGGTGCGCCACATGCTTATTCGTTGCAATTGCTCCATGAATAATTCTCCATTGTAGATCCGCTGTTCTTTTCTCTACTGGAGATTTATGGAAAGTTCTCCATCTATCTCTCACGAGAAATTCTGGCTTCAACAAACCTGGCCACCTTGAGATCTTTTGTCCTCTGAGCGAAACTTGATGTAAAACTTTAACTGTAATGTTATATACAGCTTTCTTTGATGTATTTTCAAACAAGTCAAGCTGTGGAGTTTCAAAAGATAAAATCGATCCTGCCGATTCATTCTCTTGTCTTTCGGCAACGACAGCAGTAACTCTTATTTTTGGAAAATCCTGCTCATTTCTTATATCTGGTGGAAAACCTTGTCCAATGTTTTTCCTATAACCACTTGGTAGTGCATTAAGAATTTCTTCTACCAGCTTTTCCGTCAAGCGCGAGGACTTTAAACCTGTTACTTCTTTCAAGGTTTCCACTGATTCCCATTGGTCATTATTCAAAAGTTGCCCCAACTTCACAATGCCATGTCTTTGTAAACATGCACGCACGCTTACAGATGACAAAAGTCTTGTCTGAATCATAGGATTGAAAAACAACGGTTCCTCTTCGTATCCAACTTCCAGATTCATTAATATCTCTTTCCACTTTAAAAACAGTTTTCCAAGAGTGCAACATTGACCGATAAAAGGATGTAACCTCAGACAGGTTCATTTTTTCCAGTTCAAGTAAAAACAGATGTCTATCTAATTTAAGACCACCTGCTTTTTGTAAAATCATTTTCGCAGTCCGAGTCCAAGCTAAGTCCTCATGATACAGGAATCTCTGCGCTGCTTGTATTCTAAAAGCACAGATCTTACTCCGCACATCCACCAGACCTTGACCTCCCTCATAAACAGGAAGGTAGAGTGCTGCTGCACGAATCCAGTGTTCTCCACTCCAAAAAAACTCCACAAATGTTCTCTGTATTTTACAAATCAGTTCTTCAGGTGGTTCCATTACAATGAGTCTATGCCATAAAGTTGAGGCAGCCAGGTTATTTACAACCAGAACTCTTCCTCTGTACGACATTAAAGGTAATATCGATTTCCATTTAAGCAGCCGGGCAGACACCTTTTCCAGCATTCCCTCCCAATTTTTATTCTGAAATTGTTTATTCCCCCCCAAAAAACCCTAGCATTTTAAGCCCATCTCTTTCCCACAGCAATCCACCAGGTAATTTTGGAGGTCCTTGCCCACTTTTCCACTGACCAATAATAAGTCCCTCGCTTTTTCCCCAGTTTACCCTTGCTGATGATGCCTTCTCATACTTTCCAATAGTTTCATTTAAAATATTAATATCATTTTGATTTGAAATAAAAACAGTAACATCATCAGCATAAGCTGATATAGAGATTCCATGCATAATGTTTACATCAGGAAAATAAAATCCACTGAGATCCCTTCTTAGCCTACACAACAGTGGCTCAATAGCAAGGCTTTATAATTGTCCAGAAAGTGGACAGCCTTGCCTAATCCCTTTTAATACAGGTATTGGCGCACTCAATCCTCCACCAGCTTTCACAATCACAAAGACTTCAGAATATAACAGTTGGATATATGATATAAAATTCTTCCCAAAGCCAAAATTTTTCAAAACTTCAAAAAGATATTTATGATTGACTCTATCGAAAGCCTTCTCTTGGTCTAATGAAAGCACACCCAGGTCAACATTATTGAATTGATTAAAATCAATTACATCTCTTAACAAAAAAAGATTATCCATAATTGACCTATTAGGGATACAATACGTTTGATCTCTGTGAATTAATAATTCCAAAACATGTTTCAGCCTATTTGCTAAACATTTTGATAATATTTTATAGTCCATACACAGTAAAGAGACAGGTCTCCAGTTCTTTAGAAGGCATAAATCCCCCTTTTTAGGGAGCAAAGAAAGGACTGCTCTTCGACAGCTTATAGGAAGTAACTTATTCTCTATACTCTCTAATAATACTTCATATAAGTCATTTCCTAGTATATTCCAGAACGTTTGATAAAACTCAGCTGGCAGTCCATCAATTCCTGGAGAACGGCCATTTGATAACTGTCTCATTGCTTCAATAATCTCCTGAAATGTAATTAGTCCATCCAAAGGTTTTTTCTGTTTATTTGTCAGTTTTGGTAGATCACTCAGCAAATCAGAAACACATTCAGGATCACAAGTCTCAGCATCATACAAGTCCGTATAAAAATTAGCTGCCAGTTTCCTTATTTCTACTGGGTCAGAAGTTATGGCCCCATCAGGCCGACGAAGATGTTACATTTGCTTTTGGTGGACACTTTTCTTTTCAAGATTAAAAAAATATGAGGAAGGAGCATCCATATCTTTAATAGAGCACATTCTTGCCCTTATTAATGCTCCTTTCACTTGTTCTTGTAATAATGAACCGAGTTCTTTCTTTTTATTCAAATGTTCATTTTGTACTTTTCCATCATTATTATTATTGTTCACAAGAATATTCTCCAAAGCTTGTATATCCCTTTGAAGTTTTTGTATCGCTGCTTTCAACATAGAAGTAGAATGTGAACTATAATTTTGACAAAAGATCCTTATATTTGCTTTACCAACCTCCCACCACATATGCAAATCTTCAAAAGAAACCTTTTTTAACTTCCAATCATTCCAAAAAATTTTAAAGTTTTCACAAAATAAAGCATCTTGTAATAATTTAATATTAAAATGCCAAAAATAATTTGGTTTTGAAATTTTCTTCATATTCAAAACAAATAATATCAAATGATGGTCTGAAAACCCAGCAGGTAAGATAGTGTAACGATTCGGGACTCATGGTAAGATCCAAATGCAGCATTTTATTAAAGTAAGCGTGGTCGTACAGGCAGGGTAAATCAGGAGCAAACAGGTACAGCAGAGGGTTAGGCAGAATCGTAGTCAGGGCACAGGCAGTAGATCGAGGCAGGCGGATATCATTCACAGAACAGTATAACAAGCAAGGGTCAGGACAGGCAGCAACGGGTCAATACACAGGAACAGGCAAGATCAAACACAGGCAGACAGGATACAAGGTACGCTCAGAATTGTCACTAGGAATCAAGACTTCGCCGTGAGGTGGTGTGTGTATGAGTCCTTAATAGTCCAGGTAATGCGCATCAGCTGGGTGTGGTGATTAGTGTGGAGTGTGCATGGCTGTATGTGGCAACAGGTGATTGGTGGAGTGAGTGCATGTGATTGGATGATGGGAAATGTAGTCCGGGGAACTGACAGGATTTGTGACAGATAGAAACATCCGTAATTTTATTATTCCATTCTTTACCTTAATAAAATCTATCTAATCTAGCTCCACTAACCCTATTATTAGATGCTTTAAGCCAGGTATACTGTTTAATTCCTATATTTCTTCTTCTCCAAATATCTATTAATTCAAATTCTTTTAAAATTTTTGACAATACAACACTTGATTCATGATGGGGTTCTTCTCCATTTCTATCAACAATAAAGTCAATAGTGCAATTCCAGTCACCTCCGATAATAGTACAAACATTATCATCAATTTTCTGAATAGCATTCCTTAACTTTAAAAAGTACTTTACACGCTCTGGTCCATTATTGGGTGCATATACATTTATCAATATGAACACAGATCCCTCATATTCCATCTTTACCAGCAATATTCTTCCTTTTACAATTTCTTCTACAACCAAAATATTGACATTCATTTCTTTAGAAAACAGAATGGCTATGCCAGCACTTGTATTTGTCCCATGACTTAAAACACTTTTTCCCTCCCACCATCTACTCCAATCAGATTCATTATCTAAACTAGTATGCGTTTCTTGTAAGAAAGCTACATTTATTTTTTTTATACTGAATAACTCTGATATCATCGCCAATTTATTCCCATCTCTACCCCCATTTATATTTAAAGAGCCCACCCTCAACAGCTCCATAGAAAAAAGAAAATATAAAGAGGACAGAAAAAGAAGGCAAAAAAAGCTATTCACCCCATGTGACTTAAACATTTAATTTGTTTTGTGAGGCATTTACTTTATCCTTCCTTAACTTTGTTACCATCTTCTTCAACCTGAATCTTTTTTGTTTACTTAAAGCCTCATAACTAACATTTCTCTGCAACAATTTCACTGTATAAATGAACTTATCCATGTCAGGAAAAAAGTCTTTAACTTCAATAGTCCTACCGAAAGTCACATCCAGAAAATCATTTATATCTTGCAATGTATATACATCGTCCACACTTCCACATTGTGATCCAATGTCAGATATATCGGAGAATGCATCATCATCTCTCATCCCCAAATCAGCATCAGTACACGTTTTACCAGAATTAACGTTAGATATTTCAGAATCTTCATGAAAGTCTCTTTCAACATTAACCTTAGCTACATCTTCATTCATTACACTATTATCGTCCAGTTCAGAAACATCATGTTTTCTACCAGAATCAACCATTTCATTAACACTTTCAATCTGACTTTCAATCAATCCATCACCATCGATGTTCCTCTGTAATGCAGCTTGCACAGGCTGCACAGGCTGCACAGGCTGCACAGCCTCAGAAACTAACTTACTACTCTCACCAGCAGCAGATGTACTAGACCTAACTTCCACTTCATTAACTTGGGCCTTATGTGGACATGCATGCCTTTTATGCCCGATGTCCCCACACTCAAAACACCTCATGCTGCCAGTGTTCGCATAGATAACATACGCTTTACCTTCATGCAAAACTCTGAACGAAATATCTAACTCTGGCTCGTTTAAGAACATAAACACCTGTCTTCGAAAAGACATAACATGTTTCAGAGCAGCGGTTTTACACCCCAATGGGATCATCTTAATCTCACTAGCCATTTTTCCATATCTTATCAAAGCTTTCTCAATTTCATCATTCCGAATAAACGGAGGCACATTCGATATCGTAACTCTCGTCGTCGGAGTAACAAGCGGTGAAATAATAAGAAAATTGCCACTTACCACAATTCCGTCGCTTATCAACTGATTGACTATGTCTTCCTTCTCGACAAAGACCACCACTGCTTTATTCATCCTAGATGCCGAAGTAATGTTTTCATATCCAACTTTTTCCCCGATTGCTAGCAATACATCTTCAACAGTGACGCCCTGTACTGGTACACACCTGATTCCATGGCGGAGTGACACAGGTGACGCTACCCCCACGGGGATAGACGCCATCCCGATGCCGCCTTAAAAATTCCCAAACACTCACAAAAGAAATTAAATGTTAGAAAGAAAAAACATTCAAATAATTAAAAAACAAAAACAATCAAACAAAAAAAAAAAAAAAAAAAGAGAGAAAAAATAAATAAATAAATGTTTAGACGGAAAAACCCAAATCACTCGTCCTCTACTCGTGAGCACCCTCACACGCACCCCCAACACTCCCAGCATTTACCGAGAGAGAGAGAGAGAGAGAGAGAGAGAGAGAGTAGAAAATAAGAGAAGAAAACTCTTTATTCTGTAAAGTCACATCATCTTCATAAGCAAATGAAACAGAGGAAGAAGACCATCATCTTTATTCACCAGATCACAAAATACTAATGTGAAGAATTTTACACAAATATAATGTGAACTCAGAAAGAGAAAATGACTCAAATCCATGTTCAGTTCATGTGTGAGTTAAATGGCATGGCTGCCCACGTCCGCTCTGTGTATTTGTAGATTTTTTTATAGCCACAAAGTGTAAAACTCTTCAAGGTTTAATGCTCTTTGTACTGATACACATACAAACCTGTAAACTAATAAATTAATGAATCTTTCTTCAGATGGAGATGCAGCGCTACAAATGATGTGACTTGTGTCCTGTTGAACTAAACAGTAAATACAGTATAATGATACTAACTGTAGTTTCTCCAGCTTGAATTGTGGGTTCATCAGTAGATCACTGAGGTTTTTCACTCCAGAGTCTCCTATTATATTCCCGCTCAGGTCCAGCTCTCTCAGGTGTGACGGGTTTGATTTCAGAGCTGAAGTCAGGATGACACACTGTTTCTCTGTAATACTGCATCTATTCAGACTGAAGACAGAGAAATAACAATAGTTCACATCAATGATGATCATCTTATTGAAGAGCTTTAGCAGCATTTAGTTTCCAATAGTCTGTTCTGAAACCCAGTTACTCTAGTTCTGTGTGCTGAAGATACTGTTTCTCCTCTTTCATTTGAACTATTTATTTGACGTCTCTATTCTTTATTTTCTGTTGAAAAGGCAGATTTCTGCATGAACACAATCAGTACATCGTATCAAATGCTGGAAATTAAATAATTACTAACTAGAAAAAAAACCCATTAAAAAATGTGACCAATCACGAATAAATAAAATAAATAAACTTCAATCTCACTGTAACTGCTGTACAGTATAATGATACTAACTGTAGTTTCTCCAGCTTGAATTGTGGGTTCATCAGTAGATCACTGAGGTTTTTCACTCCAGAGTTTCCTAGTTTATTCTCGCTCAGGTTCAGCTCTCTCAGGTGTGACGGGTTTGATTTCAGAGATGAAGTCAGGATGACACACTGTTTCTCTGTAATACTGCATCTAATCAGACTGAAGACAGAAATAACAATAGTTCACATCTATGATGATCATCTTATTGAAGAGCTTCAGCAGCATTTAGTTTCCAATAGTCTGTTCTGAAACCCAGTTACTCTAGTTCTGTGTGCTGAAGATACTGTTTCTTCTCTTTCATTTTAACTATTTATTTGACGTCTCTATTCTTTATTCTCTGTTGAAAAGGCAGATTTCTGCATGAACACAATCAGTACATCGTATCAAATGCTGGAAATTAAATAATTACTAACTAGAAAAAAAACCCATTAAAAAATGTGACCAATCACGAATAAATAAAATAAATAAACTTCAATCTCACTGTAACTGCTGTACAGTGTAATGATACTAACTGTAGTTTCTCCAGCTTGAATTGTGGGTTCATCAGTACATCACTGAGGTTTTTCACTCCAGAGTTTCCTAGATTATTCCAGCTCAGGTTCAGCTCTCTCAGGTGTGACGGGTTTGATTTCAGAGCTGAAGTCAGAGCAGAACAACCTTCTTCTGTCATATCACAGCAGCTTAACCTACATTAGAGAGAGATTTTAACCCATACTTTTATTACATCAATAACAAAGAAACATCAAACCATTATCACAAAAACAATCAGCACAACAAAAGACTAAAAATTAACCCCCCCTCAAACACAGTACAAAAAACCTCATTAAAACACCACTGCAATACAAAAGTATCCAAATCCTGCATCTCTTTATAATATTTAAACTCAACTGAGATCCTAGACCTAATAAATGCCTTAAACAACAATACACAATCTTGGCCATGTATACTTTTAATCCTGTTTTTCCTTGAAATATATATGGTCATTTTTGCCTGGCCGACCATAAAATTAATCAACTGCCATTTAAATCTTTGATTGCGGGTATATCCTGCCCCATAAATGAAAGCCTTAGGGGTAAAACTTTCCTTAAAGCCTAAAAACAATTGTTTTAACAATACAAAAAGAGGCTTAAGCCTAATACATTCAAGAAAACAATGAAAAATTGTTTCTCTTAACCCACAAAAAACACAACCTTCATTAACATTGCAGTTAATAATTGAAACAAAAGCATTAACAGCAACAGCCCCCATCAGGATCCTCCATTGTAGGTCTCCTGATTTTTTTCATCAATGGTGGTTTGTATAAAACCCTCCAAAATGGTTTAACTTCATTTTCAATGTCAAATTTCTCCCTCCAGACATTATCACATTTATCACACAGTGTGGACTTGTACAATATCTTAACAAAACATTTGTAAATCACTTTTCCATTTACTTCTTTTAATAATAAGTCCTGAAGCCCATCCAAGTTTAACAAAATACCAGACATCTCCTTTAAAGGATTAGTTCACTTTTAAATAAACTTTTGCTGATAATTTACTCACTTCTTTCTTCAGTCGAAAAGAAATTAAGGTTTTTGATGAAAACATTCCAGGATTTTTCTCCTTATAATGGGCTTCAATGGGCACCAGACGGTATAGGTCCAAATGACAGTTTCAATGCAGCTTCAAAGGGCTTTAAATGATACCAGACGATGAATAAGGGTCTTATCTAGCGAAACGATCGGTCATTTAAAAAAAAAATAAAAAAAATAAAAATTCTCGGATGCGCATTTGTGACGTCACGTAATACGCAATTACGTTGAAAAGGTCACGCTTGACATAGGCGGAAGTACAAAGTCAGTGTTTACAACTTGAACGTGCAAATACTAAGTCAAACGCCGTTTACAAAAAAAGGTAAAACAACAATGCCGGACGAGGAGAAGATGAGTTTTTCAACCTGCCCTACCTTTTTGAACCAGAATACACAGAGGAAGAAATTAGGCAGATGGAAGAGACTGCTGCGGCGACACACACCTCTCCAGCATCGGGCAGACGTGGTGGTGCACATGTGGCAAATGCCAACCATTGCCAACAGAGGAAGAATCTCAATGCTGCTACGACTGGACCATTTCAATCCCGCCATTAGAATCAGTCGGTGAGTCCCTGTTTCCATCTCGCTGCATTACCGGACAAAATGGATTTCTACCGTTACTAAGCAACAGCGTCGCACACCGGACGCGAAGCTCAGCACCGCGCCACGTCTTTAAAATTCGAACGCATTGTTTTCTATGAGTGTACACACCGGCGGCGACATTCAGCGCCTGTCCGCGGTGCCCAGCTACGACTCAAAATCCTGCCGCGCCACAGAGCGCCATGTACGTTGTTTTACATTAAATGTATATTATATTTCTCTCAAATCGTCGTTAATGTACATACTGACTTCACCCTGTGCTGCAAGATACATTAGTTTTACACTTTTAGTTTAACAGCTTGAATAAAGTCTAAAAATGTATAATAAATGTAGCCTTTTCTTTCATTTTGCTCTGTTGTGCCATTTTCCATGTACACTAACCTCGGTGCGAAATATTAAAGCATATGTAACGTTTCCCTGTTGATGTAAAACACTCCCATTGTGCAGCTCTTCTATCAGGAGTCGAGTCAAAATTGAGCTCGCGCATATATAATGTGCGCGTCCGGTGTGCGACCCCTTTAGAGGTGTTTTTGTTCTGATGGAGAAGGGTATGACAGTCTGATGGCACTGACAACACAGGATGGAAGAACCATTAGTTGTTTTACCTTTTTTTGTAAACGGCGTTTGACTTACCATGTGTCTCAATCAGCTCCCTAGTTCAGTAGTCACGGCACTGATCAGGGAATCAGCCACATTCACTTTCATGATACTGATTCACGACCTAGGGAACTAGGGAGCTGATTGAGATGCAGGGTTAGTATTTGCATGTTCAAGTTGTAAACACCGACTCTGTACTTCCGCCTATGTCAAGCGTGACCTTTTTAACGTAATTGCGTATTACGTGACGTCACGAACGCGCATTTCAGAACATTGCAAGGCGAGCATTTGTGCTTATAAAACGTAAACTTTTTTTATTTCTTTTTAAATGACCGATCGTTTCACTAGATAAGACCTTTATTCATCATCTGGTATCGTTTAAAGCCCTTTGAAGCTGCACTGAAACTGTCATTTGGACCTTGAACCGTCTGGTGCCCATTGAAGCCCATTATAAGGAGAAAAATCCTGGAATGTTTTCATCAAAAACCTTAATTTCTTTTCGACTGAAGAAAGAAGGACATGGACATTTTGGATGACATGGGGGTGAGTAAATTATCAGCAAAAGTTTATTTAAAAGTGAACTAATCCTTTAAATCTGGCGTAATCCAGTGCTCAGGAAAAGGGTCTCTCAAATCAGGAAGCAAATGTCCTTCCTCAAAACTTTTAAGAAATGACAATTCCTCTGCTTTCAGTTTCTTTCTCCATAACTCCATGATTGTTGAGGTTTGTCGCAAGGACTTTTGTCTCAATAAAGATGCCACAGCCACAATGTTTTTCAACTCAGATCCGGCCACTTTAATCATGTGACCAAGCTTTACAGTCTGAGTGTCACACAATCTCTGAGACAGATTCGGCACTTGATCTGTAATGTCCAAACGAGCCCCTTAACTAGAGGCTCTTCTAACAACCAGAACAGAGAAGTAGTATTTTCTCGTCTTTTAATGATAAAAGATCCCCACACTTTAAACAATCCATGATAGAATGAAGATAGTCCACTCAAATGTAGCTTTTTGGTATCCGTTAGAAACAAAGCAGAATCTAGTCCAAGTCCATGCACTCTGTGAAGAATGCTTTTCGCAACTTCTCTCCACATCACATCCACAGAGCCTGTTAAAAACTTCTGAATGAACTGTAACCGAAACGTTGCATATCTGCTTGACAGAGACACCAAACCTTGTCCTCCCTCCTCCACTGGCAAAAAAAGCATACTTTGAGGGACCCAGTGCAGCCTGTCCCAGAAGAAGTCCACTAAAATTGTTTGTAAACGTAATAATAGTCCTGTGGGAGGTTCCACACAAGAGAGCTTATGCCACATAGTTGAGGCTATTAAGTTATTCAGAATTAGTACTCTCCCTCTAAAAGATTACTGGGAGTGAATCCATTTCCATTTCTTTAGTCTGCCTTCCATTTTTTCTATAATCCCATCCCAGTTTTTCTGCTGCACAGATTCATCTCCAAGATGCACACCCAAATACTTAAGACCTCCCCTTTTCCATTTCAACCCACCAGGTAAAATCGGTAAACCATTCTTCCATTTACCTTTAATCAGTGCATCACTTTTCTCCCAATTCACTCTTGCAGCAGAAATTGCACCAAATTCATTAACAGTTGATGCCAAATTAATAACATCATCTTTTCCATTAATTAAAATCATGACATCATCCGCATAGGCAGACATTTGATGTTGAACACTGTAATTCCTTAAATTAAAACCTTGAATACAAGAACGCAACTTATTTAACATTGGTTCTATTGCATTCCAGAGAGAGCACATCCCTGCCTTATACCTCTACCAATTTTAAAAGGGGCACTCAAACCACCATTGATCTTCAGTAAGCTCTCAATGTCTGTGTACAATACTTTAATCATTCCACTAAAATTAGACCCAAAGCCAAAAGAATCAAGTGTATTCCAAAGATATTGATGCTCTATTCGATCAAAAGCTTTTTCTTGATCAATTGAAATAAACCCTATATCAAGATCAAGATAATCAGAGACATCCAAAATATCTCTGATAAGATTAATATTATCCATAATCGACCTTCCGGGTATACAATAGGTCTGGTCAGAATGAACCACTTGTCCCAGCACATCTTTTAATCTATTAGCCAAGGCCTTAGAGAAAATTTTTAAATCTGTACAAAGTAAACTCACAGGTCGCCAATTCTTAATTTCCTGCAAGTCACCTTTCTTTGGCAGTAAGGTGACCACTGCCCTCCTACAACTTAGAGGGAGGGAACCCACAGTCAAACTTTCATTTAAAACATCCAAAAGGTCTTTGCCCATCACACCCCAAAAAGCCTTATAAAACTCAACGGAGAGGCCATCAATACCGGGTGCTTTACCAGTCTTCATATCTTTCAAAGCATTAAGAAGCTCCTGCTCCGTAAGAGGCTTCTCAAGTTTTACTACAGACTCCTGAGTAATTTTTGTCAAGCCATTATAAAATTTGGCAGATAACTCATCATTCTGTTTATATTCACTACTATATAACTTAGCATAGAATTGTACAGCCCTTTTCCTAATACTTGTGGGCTCTTTCAATTCCTGCCCATTCTCTGTTCGAATAGAGTGAATAAATCGACTCTGCCCATTTTTCCGTTCTAAGCCAAAAAAAAAAAAAAACCTTGATGGGGCATCCATTTGTGTGAGCATCTGATAACGTGATCTAACCAGAGCCCCTTGTGTCTTTATACCCAGCAGGTCTGTAAGAAATGACTTTTTGGATTTAAGAGCATCAAGACATTGTTGTTCCCCAGTAACTTCAACCAACTTTTGCAAATCAATAATCTCAGATTCAAGTTTCCTCATTGAGTGCATAATATCTCTAGAGACATTGAAAGCGTACTGTTGACATAATGCTTTAATTTCCACTTTCCCACAATCCCACCATTGTCTTAAATCACTAAAACAATTTTTCCTATTTTAAAAAATTCCCCAAAAATTACAAAACACATTCCTAAAATTCATGTCACCCAACAAAGATGCATTAAAATGCCAATAAGCACTCTTTATTTTAACATTTGCTATAAACACTTCACATAAAACCAAACAGTGATCCGAAAACCCAACTGGCATAATTGAACACTTTTTAACAATATTAAAATGATATCTAAAACAATAAAACCTATCAAGTCTGGGCATTGAAATAACATTATCTCTGGAGTGTGCCCATGTATACTGCCTATTGTTGCTGTTCAATTCTCTCCACACATCACACAGACTGTGGGTTTCAGTCAATTCACGTATTACACAACTTGAAGCAGCATGAGGTTCCAAATGATTCCTATCAAGAGCATCATTTTCCGTGCAGTTAAAATCCCCCCCCCCACAAAAAGATAATCATCTGAATTACAACTTTGTAAAAAAACCACTGACATTTTTAAAGAAGGCAATTCTTTCAGTACTGTTGGTAGGAGCATATATATTTAGAAAAACAAAATTAAATTTTTCAAATTTTGCTCATAAAAATAATAACCTACCAGGTATAATTTGCTTTATTTCACATGAAATTGGCAAAAAACTTTGCGCAAAAAGAATGGCCACTCCGCCTTTAATGGAGAGAGGTACACTTCCCCTTTCCATTCTTTCCTCCAGTCAATTTCATTCAAGCAATTACTGTGTTTCCCCTGTATAAATGTTACATCAATATTTCTCTGAGTAATTAACTCAAATAATAGTGCTCTTTTTTGAATATCTCTGGCACCATTCAAATTAAGGGTTCCCACTTTTATTGCACTCATTTGATTAAATAGTTTTAAACAACATATAAAAACACACAGTAACTTGAAAAAAAGAATCCTATGTAGTTTCAAATCCATCTTCATTCTTTAATTCCAACTTCACTTTAGAAACAAATTTCTTCAGTCTATATATCTCCTGTACAGTGAATTGTTCTTCACCTTCTCCCCTCATCAACATCACAACTGAATCAATGAATGCTTTCCGGTCTTGAAAATAATCTACAACTTGGACATTCTTCATATTCTTTGTCTTTTGTAGAAAACTTCTCACTTTTGCAA
Organism: Megalobrama amblycephala; assembly: GCF_018812025.1. Taxonomy (NCBI): domain Eukaryota; kingdom Metazoa; phylum Chordata; class Actinopteri; order Cypriniformes; family Xenocyprididae; genus Megalobrama; species Megalobrama amblycephala. The sequence goes on from NC_063046.1 coordinate 35,612,778, forward strand.
AAGAATAGCTTTGTTGGCCCTTCTCATTGTTATCATTTACAGCTTCACTATCAGAATCATCCATTGTACTATGTTCAGTCTCATCACTCTTGCAAGCTTGTTTATTCATCACCATTTCATCACTTATTTTTCTTGGGGATTTCCTAACACGTTTCCTCTTACTAGAAGGAGCTTTAAATAAAGCCTCATCTTTTTCAAACTCAATACTTTTATTCTCCTCAGCCAAAATACATTCAGCTACAGCTATAACAGTATCAGTAGTCACATCAGTTTCACTTTCATCCTCATTTTCTATAACTCCTGAAACAACCTCCATATCCTCACCCTCAACCTCTCTAACATCAACACTCTTACTGTTTTCACCATCTCCGCGCTGCTTTTGCGTATTCATCGTAACATTAACAATACTAGTCTGCTCCACATTGCTACTACCGGCATTTTCATTTGTTATCACACCAGCCTCCATATCCTCAACCCTCACAGGGCACGCTCGTTTGGTGTGACCTTCTTTGCCACACTCAAAACACTTCATTGTGTCAGAAGATACAAAAATTACATAATCAAATCCGTCAATTCGAAATTTGAACGCCACATTCAATTCATCCTCGGCCTTGTTTAAAACCATATACACTTGCCGTCTAAAACAAACAACATGTTTGAGCAATGGAGACAACAACCGAGTGTTATTTTTTTCATTTGCGACATGATCTTGCCATGCCGAGACAACTCTGCTACTAGCAACTCATCCTTAATAAAAGGTGGGACATTGGAGAGGATTATTCTTTTCACTGGTTGATTTAGCGGTACAACAGAAACCAGTGTATCTTGGATCACAACTCCACTTTGCACAACACTATTCACTTTCTCTGCATCCAAAAAAATAACTACAGCGCTATTCATTCGGGAGGCAGACACAATACTATCATAACCAACAGCCTTCCCAACAGCCAAAGCACAATCTTCAACCGAACAATTAAAAGCCGGCACAACTTTAATGCCATGTCGGCGTGAAAGGTGGTCAAAACTTTGACCAGGCGCCGCCGGCGCCACCATAATCACCCGGCAAACGCCGGCCTATGGCGTCCTCTCACTATATGCCTCAAACAATAATTATTCCTCTACAAAATTATACCAAAACGTTAAAACAATCAATACTAAAACACTTATGAAAAAAAACAGTTATGGGAAAAGTAGGAATAAAGAGAAAAAAGTTCACTCTCACCACAGCAGCGCTCTCACTCACACGTTCTCGCAACACTCACCCCGCACATGCGCACGAAACAAGAGAGAGAGAGAGAGAGAGAGAGAAGAAAACTCTTTATTCTGTAAAGTGACATCATCTTCATAAGCAAATGAAACAGAGGAAGAAGATCATCATCTTTATTTCACCAGATCACAAAATACTAATGTGAAGAATTTTACACAAATATAATGTGAACTCAGAAAGAGAAAATGACTCAAATCCATGTTCAGTTCATGTGTGAGTTAAATGGCATGGCTGCCCACGTCCGCTCTGTGTATCTTCGACGACCGTTAGATTTGTGATTAAAGACAATGTTTGTCACGTTTTGAGTTTGTTTTTTGATTCTCTTTCTGTTCCATTCATGTCTGAGTTTCTTTGTATATCTTCTAGGTTGTTAATAGTTCAGTCATCCTCGTTCTCCACCTGTTTGTCTCCACAGTACCTTATTTGATTATAGTGTTCGGTTCAGGTGTGTCTAGTTTGTTTCTTCCTTTGTTCAGATCAGTATTTCAGCCTTCAGTTTGTGTTTGGTCCCTGTCCTGCATTAATTCTGTTCATATGTGTTAAAGTGGTTATATATTCTCCTGTTTTGTGTTTTGAGTGATATTAAAAGTCTTCCTGAGGATCTCCTTCATCGTGTTCATCATTACTGCCACTAAAACCCTGACAGTGTTATTGTGTTCTCCATCATGAGCTTCATTACAACCAGCCCTTCCTGACCATTTGTTACACTGTTTTTAGTCTGTTTTCACTTCTGTCTCGTTTCACAGCAAAGATTTGTCAGATTTCAGCATTTGAAACATTTTATAGCCACAAAGTTTAAAATGCTTCAAGGTTTAATGCTCTTTCTACTGATACACATACAAACCTGTTAACTAATACATTCATGAATCTTTCTTCAGATGGAGATGCAGCGCTACAAATGATGTGACTTGTGTCCTGTTGACTTAAAATAAATTAAATACAGTAAATACAGTATAATGATACTAACTGTAGTTTCTCCAGCTTGAATTGTGGGTTCATCAGTAGATCACTGAGGTTTTTCACTCCAGAGTCTCCTAGTTTATTCTCGCTCAGGTTCAGCTCTCTCAGGTGTGACGGGTTTGATTTCAGAGCTGAAGTCAGGATGACACACTGTTTCTCTGTAATACTGCATCTAATCAGACTGAAGACAGAAATAACAATAGTTCACATCTATGATGATCATCTTATTGAAGAGCTTCAGCAGCATTTAGTTTCCAATAGTCTGTTCTGAAACCCAGTTACACTAGTTCTGTGTGCTGAAGATACTGTTTCTCCTTTTTCATTTTAACTCTTTATTTGACGTCTCTGTTCTTTATTCTCTGTTGAAAAGGCAGATTTCTGCATGAACACAATCAATACATCGTATCAAATGCTGGAAATTAAACAATTACTAACTAGAAAAAAAACATTAAAAAATGTGACCAATTGCAAATAAATAAAATAAATAAACTTCAATCACACTGTAACTGCTGTACAGTATGATACTAACTGTAGTTTCTCCAGCTTGAATTGTGGGTTCATCAGTACATCACTGAGGTTTTTCACTCCAGAGTCTCCTAGATTATTCCTGCTCAGGTTCAGCTCTCTCAGGTGTGATGGGTTTGATTTCAGAGCTGAAGTCAGAGCAGAACAACCTTCTTCTGTCATATAACAATCACTTAACCTACATTAGAGAGAGAGAGAGAGAGAGAATTAGAATTTAAAAATACCTTTTTATTACAGTGAAGTAATTTCTTTACACCATTCTACAAATGAACATACACATTTACACATACAAAAAACTCTTTATACTGTCATTTATAAACAATATTGTAAAATTCTCCTTTACTGCAAAAACATATCAAAACTTAATGTCCCTTCACAAACAGAACACAATACTTCCCTACAACACCATTTCATTTCAAATGATGACAAATCATTCATTACCTTGAAAAAATAAAAATCTGTAATTACCCTAGACTTAATTACATTTAAAAAAACCATTAGTACATGATCTTGTCCAGAAATATTTTCAATCTTATTCTTCCTGCTCACGTAAATTGCCATTTTTGATTGTCCCAAAACAAAATTAAACAATTGACACTCAGAAGCCTTTCTCCTTACATATTTAAAACCACAAATAAACATTTGCATAGAAAACACTTCATTGAAAGACTTAAAAAAAGACTCTAGAACAATAAATAATGGTTTCAATCTTTCACAATACATAAAAGCATGAAACACTGTTTCTCTCTGAGAGCAAAAAGGACAATCAGGTCTAGTCTCAGGGTTCAAAACAGTAACAAAAGCATTAACAGCTATAACCCCATGTAAGATTCTCCACTGTATGTCACCCGCTCTCTTTGGTATAACGGTGGCGAAATATAGTGCTCTCCATTGTGGTCTATCATTCCTACTTAAACCAAGGACAGTACGTCATGGTGTATCACTCCTATTATGTAAAACTTTTCTATTAAAAACTTTCACACAATTTTTATACACATCTTTTACATTTAAAGAGTCAGCACAAAAACATATATCTTTCTTTTCCAAAAAAAGACCTTCACACTCAACCATTTTAGGTGACAAAATTAACAAATGGAAAAGGTCTTCTTCATTTGGTTTTGTTAGACCTTGACAAAAGTCTACAATGCTTCTCAACTCTTCTTCTTTAAGAGCTGACTTCCATTTCATTAAAAGTTGACGAACCAACCTCAAAGACTTAAACCCCAACTTTGTTGCTGTCCCCGCAATATTCTCAAAATCCGGTCCTGCAATATTTACCAGATGTCTCAAAGTCGTACAACCTGCTTTAATTAAAAGTCCAGTATTTGCAGGAAAATGAGAAAAAAAGCGGGTTCCATGGATCAGTGGTTCTTGAAGTAACCAAAAAAGTGATCTTGAATTTTGTCCAGTAGTAACATCAAACAGATTCCAGACTTTAAAAATGTTCTGATAAAAAATTGGTGCATCCGATGTATCAGTTTTCAGGGGGTCCATTAAAAAAAGAGACTTATCAAGACCTAAGCCTCTCAAGCTCTTCAAGATCTCACAAGCAACAACTTTCCAATTTGAATTAGGTAATCCATATAAAAGTCTGTGAATAAAACGCATACGAAAAGCTGCAACTCTGCTTTGCACATTTATAAGGCCCTGTCCTCCTTCATCCTTAGATAAAAATAACACACTTTGGGATACCCAATGTAACTTCTCCCAAAAGAAATCTACTAAAACTTTCTGAATATCAGAAAGTAAATACAAAGGAGGATCCACACATGCTAAACGATGCCACAAAGAGGAAGCCACAAGATTGTTAATAATTAAAGTACGTCCCCTGTACGACATTTTTGGAACCAACCAGTGATGGAGTACTCGAGTCCTTGACTCGGACTTGAGTCCTGGACTCGGACTCGAGTCCGACTCGAGTCAATATTCTTTGGACTCGAGTCCAACTCGAAACTCCATTCTCTGGACTCGTGACTCGACTTGGACTCGCGGACTGATGACTCGTACTTGGACTCGGACTCGAGGATATATAAAATCGGACTTGAGCATTCATCACGTTGTTTTTGACTAAATATGTTATAAAAAATTATATAAGTTTATATATAATATTATATAAGGTTTCGTGCCCAAGACCGGCCGGGATCTATTTTTTTTCCCTCACAGACACTGCTACCGCTCGCTCTCTTGACAACACACTCACTGACGTCACTCACTTTACACTCGTGCATGATTCGCGGGCTAAATGTTCAAATTTGGAAAATCCAGAAAGATGTGCCCCGGATCGTGAAATTCGCCTACACGAATTTTGCATCTAATGCTGGAAAGAGCAGCACTAAATGTTGTGTGTGTAATCGCACAATTGAGGAAAAGTCTGGGACAACTTCAAACTTTAACAGACACCTGTCACGGATGCACCCAGAAAAGTAAGTAAAATGCTTTCCATTGGCTAACGTTAGCTTTTAAAAAAAACTATTATTGACTAATGCATATATGATAATAAACAGAAGAAGCTAGGGTTGGGCGATGTTTGACAATTTGGCATCAGACGTCGACGATGTCTAATGTCTGGTTCAGATTACACCATTTTTTTGTCTGTTGATAACTTACTAGTCACTGTGTCAGATCAGATTACATGATTTTTTTTGTCTGTTGCAATGGTCACTGTGTCAGATGGATGACGCAATTTTGACTCATAGAATCCAGAGGTGTCGTGGACAAGAAACATGTCAGACTAATGTTACACGTTGCTTTCTGACCAGTCACGTGCCGTCACACACACACACATTCACTTGAACACATACAAACGCACTCACGCTAAATCACTTGGTCACTCACTCACAAACGCTCTCTCTCTCTCTCTCTCTATGCGCATGCGTGGCGTTTGTGGAGCGTGTGTGAGAGCTTAGTGAGTGTAAGCGCGTGTATTTGCTTTTTTGTGTTTCCTTTCTTTTTTCTTTTCTTTTTTTGTTTTTTATTGAAAGTTTGTTTATTTGATTTAGTATTTATCTTGCGTGTGTTTTGTTTGTGCTGCCTGCTTTCTTAGAAAGCATGGCAGCTCAAAGCGGGAATGGGCTAGATATCCTCACACGGCGTCACGGAGTTAAAATAGTTTCCGTGGCGAGTGTGGAGGCTTGCTGTCTGGGTGTAGGAGAAGTTGTTGGCCATCAAAACATTCTCTCTGCATCCAGAATGAATAACGCGACCGTGATTTTTTTGAATACAGTGGAAAGGGCAAATGAGGTGGTTGCGCGAGGAATAATCATTGATGAAACACTTACACCTGTTTTGCCTCTGATGTTACCATCAAAGAAAGTCACGATATCGAATATTCCTCCTTTCCTCAGTGATGATATTTTGTCACAAGCGCTTTCTCGTTATGGAAAGTTGGTTTCGCCAATTAAAAAGATCACGATCGGGTGTGAGTCTCCTTTATTGAAACATATTGTTTCATTTAGGAGATTCGCATTCATGATTATCAAAGATGACGCTGAACTGGACTTGGCACTAAATTTCCGTGTGGATGATTGTGAATACGTAGTGTTTGTAACTACTGACAGAATGAAATGTTTTGGATGTGGTAAATCGGGCCACTTAATCCGTTCATGCCCTGGCAAGAGTACCGTTGCTGGAGGTAGTAAGGATAGTGCTGCAAATGAGGAAGACAGGCCTACTGTAAAGCCGTCTGAGGTCGGTCCGGCCGAAACGGTGCCGACCGCGGATAAACTTGCTGGGGAAGGAACATCTGTCTTGGGGCCTGTGGAAGCTGGATCGACCTCAACGGAATCAATGAATGAAGGTAGGGATACTTCAGAAATTTCTCCAAATACAGAAACTGGATTGTTGAGTAGTGATGTAGAAAACGTGAGGGAAGAAGATGTGTCTGAGTATAAGAGAATAAGATGTTCAAAGTGCCGACAAAAAGGAAAAATGTGGAAAAGATCAGTAGTGCAAAGGTTTTAAAAAAAGATGTACTCGATGAGCAGAAAGAGTCAGAAAGTGAAAGTGAAATGTCTGATTCAAGTATAGTGTTGTCGCAGACTGAAGGTATAAGCAGAAGCTATGAAGTTGATGACATAAAACGTTTTCTTAGTATCACAAAAAACAAAAGAGGAGTGATTGTAAAGGATTATTTCCCTGATCTAAAGCAGTTTTATGACAAAGCCAAAAGTCAAATAGCAGAAGGGTGCCTTTCAAACAAGGAAGTCTACCGTTTAAAAAAGATTGTGAGGAAAGTTGGTATAGATTTAAATGAAAATGAGGATTAGGCCTAATAGTATTAGTAATTTGGGTTTGCTTGTATATTTTTGGTTGTTCTTTTATTTAAGTATGGCTGAAGTGCAGATTGCCTCCTTGAATGTTAATGGTGCTAGAGATTATAGAAAAAGAGCTGAGCTGTATGAAATTATTAAGCAGAAAAAAATAGATGTTACTTTGATTCAAGAAACGCATAGTGATGTGAATAATGTTAATGATTGGATGAAGGAATGGGAAGGGTTATCTTTTTTTAGTCACAACACCACGTTAAGTGGAGGAGTAGCAATTTTGTTTGCAAAAACCTTTAATCCGATCTCGTACCAAGTTGAGGAGTTTTTGAAGGGCAGACTTTTAAAAGTGAGAGCACAAGTGGAGAATTATAATTTTGTTTTTATTTGTGTGTATGTCCCCAACTCAACCATTGATAGGATGTTGTTTTTAGATAAACTATGTTCTGTTTTACAAGATGTTTCTAATGATGAGTATTTATTTTTGGGCGGTGATTTTAATTGTACAGTAAGTAATTGTGATAGAAATCATATTGAACCCCATATGCCCTCAAGAAAACGTCTCATTCGAATAATTAATAAGCATGAGTTACTTGATGTATGGAGGTTTTTTCATGAGGATAAAAGACAGTATACTTGGTCACATGCACGTGATAATGTTTTATCTCTGGCAAGATTGGATAGATTTTATGTGTTTAAGCATCATGCTGGTATTTTTAAAAACTCTTGTATTTTTCCTGTTGGTTTTTCAGACCATTGCATAGTACAATGTTCCTTTATTTTGAATTCTGTCAAGCTTAAAAGTGCCTATTGGCATTTTAATTTAACTTTGTTAGATAATAAGGATTTTATATGCTCTTTTAAATTGTTTTGGGCTGATTACAGAACAAAAAAAGCATCTTTTCAATCAGTACAAAAATGGTGGGATTTCGGTAAGATACAGATTAAACAGTATTGTCAGCAGTATGCTCACAACAACACCAAAGCTTTAAATCAGTCAATGAAAGACTTAGAGACTGACACATAATTAAGATACAAGAATTGGCAGAATCCACAAAACAACAGAGTTATTTGAAAATTCTTTCTAAAAAGAAGAATCAATTGGCAGAATTATTGGGGTTTAAAACGCAGGGGGCATTGGTCCGGTCAAGATTTGTAAGCCTTGACCAGATGGATGCACCTTCAAAGTTTTTTTTTAATCTTGAAAAGAAAAATGGACAAAAAAGAATCATTCATGCTTTGCGATCTGAAGAAGGTGTTCTGTTGTCCAACCCTGTAGCGATTAGAAGGAGGGCAATTGGTTTTTATGAGAAACTGTACAGAAGTGAATTAGGACCAGACAATATCAGTGAGAGTGTTTTCTTCAAGGATTTACCAAAGGTGTCTGATGAAGCTAATGCAGAGATTTCAGGTGCGCTCAGCCTGGGAGAACTGCATAAGGCTGTTCAGAGCATGGAATCCGGAAGGGTGCCTGGAGTCGATGGCATACCAATAGACTTATATAAATGTTTTTGGGATGTTTTAGGAGAGGATCTCTTAGAAGTACTCAATGGTAGTTTGGACGAAGGTCTTCTACCTTTGAGTTGCCGTAGAGCAGTCCTAACCCTCCTTCCCAAAAAAGGGGATCTCACAGAGATCAAAAACTGGAGACCTGTTTCACTTCTGTGCAGTGACTACAAACTTCTTTCAAAGATTTTAGCAAACAGACTATCAAAAATTATGAATAAGGTGATCCATCCGGACCAAACTTACTGTGTCCCCAAAAGGTCAATTTTTGATAATATTTCCCTTATTAGGGATATTTTTGATGTCTCTAAGTTATCAAATATTGATATTGGATTGATTTCGCTAGACCAAGAAAAAGCATTCGACAGAGTTGAACACATATACCTATGGGAAACGTTAAAAGCTTTTGGTTTCAGTAAAAGTTTTATAAATAAAATTAAATTGTTGTACAATGACGTTGAGAGCATACTCAAAATTAATGGTGGCTTATGCACTCCTTTCAAGGTTTTTAGAGGTGTGAGGCAGGGATGCCCACTCTCTGGGATGTTATATTCATTAGCAATTGAACCTTTTTTAGAACAATTAAGAAAAAATGTACAAGGTTTTAATGTGCCAAAGTTTGGAAAAAGTATAAGTCTTTCTGCATATGCTGATGATGTTTTAGTGTTTGTTAGTCAACAGAGTGATGTAAAGGTTTTAATGAGTGTACTTGATGATTTTAAAAAACTGTCTTCTGCTAAAGTTAATTTGGAAAAAAGTGAAGCACTACTTATAGGAGATTGGAAAAGAGGATGTTTTTCCCTTCCTCCTGGTTTAGTATGGAAAAAAGGAGGTTTTAAATACTTGGGGGTTTTTCTAGGAGATGAAACAACTGTACAAAAAAATTGGGAAGGAACTACAGAAAAAGTTAAAGGTCGACTTGAAAAATGGAAGTGGTTAATTCCTAATATGTCATATAGAGGTCGGGCCTTAGTTATAAATAATTTAATAGCGTCCTCTTTATGGCATAAATTAACCTGCATAGATCCTCCTTTGCGTCTCTTAGCAGAGATTCAGGCGATCTTGGTTGATTTTTTCTGGGACAAGTTACATTGGGTTCCACAGAGTATATTGTTTTTACCTAAAGAAGAAGGAGGACAAGGATTGGTACATCTTCAAAGTAGAACAGCAGCTTTCCGTTTACAATTTTTACAAAGACTTCTTAGTGGTTCAATAAATTCAAGCTGGAAAGTAGTTGCATGCAAAATACTACACAATCTTGGGAATTTGAAAATGGACAGGAATCTTTTTTTTATGGACTTGTCAAGACTGAACATCAATGGAATGCCTATTTTTTATCGAAATGTTTTTAAAGTGTGGAAAATGTTCAAAGTACAAAGAGAAGAACATTTTAAATCTCTTCACTGGCTCCTAGAAGAACCGCTAATATATGGAGCACGTTTTGATTTAGCGTACAATGATTGTACATTTCCTGGGCTCACTGAAACACTTGTGGCTTCCAAAATATGCACAATGGGGAGTCTAGTTAATTTGACAGGACCAGATTTTGTAAATATGGAAAGAGTTGCTATGAGTCTTGAAGATTAAGTCAAGACGATTTGTTTTTCATGTATTAGAAAAATGGAAAAAAAGACTCACTTCTGATGAACTGAAACTTTTATCGGATTACTGTGAAGGCAAAAGTGTGCCTAATGAAAGAGATGCTCTATCTGTTTTTTTTTTCTTTTACCTATTTTAGATGATGTTTCAGGAATGTTTCTAAGCTCTGGAAAATCTTTAAGTCTTAATTTCTTTTTAAGTACTGGTAAATCATTTTATAAAGCTTGTGTTCTTGTTTTTAACAAAAAAATGCTTGATAAAAGGGTTGATAAAAGGGTACACCATGGCGTGATGTTTTAAAAATGTGTGATGATGATAAACCGGAATGGAGATCATTGTATAAGCCACCTTTAAGTAAAAGAGTTGGGGACATACAGTGGAGGCTGTTACATGGTGCGTTAGCAGTTAATGCTTTTATTTCAGTTTTGAATTCTGATGTTACTGTAGAATGCCCTTTTTGTTTAAAGAGAGAAACTGTTTTTCATGCTTATATGGATTGTTTTAGACTGAAAAGTTTTAGTTTATTACATAATTTATTTGATAGTTTTAATGAATCTTTTTCTATAGATGTATTTATTGTTGGTTTTAGATATGTTAGAAGAAAGAGGTTTATTTGTCAATGTTTAAATTTTATTATAGGTCAAGCAAAATTAGCCAATTTATATGAGCAGAAAAAACCAAATAGAACTGGGTGTAGATCAAGATATTAATACTCTGTTTTTAGCTACAGTAAAATCCAGGATACTCATTGATTTTCATTTTTATGCATCCATGGATGACATTATTACTTTTCAAATGAAATGGTGTAAGAATGATGCTTTGTGCTCTATTATTGATGGAAAAATATTTTTTTCTCTTTTATTAATGTAAAACTTTTCCTTGTGGTATAAAAGGTAAATGTAAAATTGTATGTTAAATTGTTTTATGTTAATTTTTGTAATAAAGGCTCTTTTCAAAATTCAATTCTCTCTCTCTTTCTCTCTCTCTCACTCACACACACTCTCTCTCTCTCTCTCTCTCTCTCTCAAACACACACACTCACTCACACTCTCTCTCTCTCTCTCTCTCTCTCTCTCTCACACACACACACTCACTCACACACTCTCTCTCTCTCTCACACACACACACTCACTCACACACTCTCCCTCTCTCTCTCTCTCACACACACACACTCACTCACACACTCTCTCTCTCTCTCACACACACACACACACACACTCTCTCTCTCTCTCTCTCTCTCGGCATATTGTATTGATTTTTACGTTTTAAGTATTTTTAAAATACAGTGCCCTGTAAAATGCACGTTTCTTTTTTTCGCTGAGTGTATTTCTGTAACCTCTTTAATACATTTTATCAGTTCTTTGAAGGTCCCAGAGTGGAGACATGTAGGCACTGGGAGCTCGAGACTCGACTCAGACTCGAACTCTGGTAATGGTGACTCGACTTGGACTCGAACACTGGGGACTCGAGACTCGACTCGGACTCAAACTCTGGTAATGGTGACTCGACTTGGACTCGACTCGGACTCTTCTTTGGTGACTCGGACTTGGACTCGGACTCGAACTCGACAGTTGGTGACTCGACTACAACACTGGAACCAACCACTTCCACTTATTTAGCCTTCCTTTTATTTTTTCCAGAACATCATCCCAGTTTTTGTTTACAACAGAGTCATCACCTAAAAAAACACCCAGATATTTAAAACCTCTCTTAGACCAGGTTAAGCCATTTGGGAGCTTTGGTGTACCCCGTAACCAATGGCCGACTAAAATTGCTTCACTTTTTGGTCCAATTTATCTTGGATGAAGATATTTCCTCAAAATCATTTATCATATTTACTAGTGTATCAATGTCCTTTTGATCACTAATTAAGACTACTACATTGTCAGCATAAGCTGACAGAGAAACAGTTTTACCGGAAAAAGGTAAACATAAACCTTTGATGTTTTCTCTAACCTTGCATAAAAGAGGTTCTATTGCAATAGAGTACAACATACCAGACAAAGGACAACCTTGTCTTACACCTCTTTCCACTTTAAAAGGAGCACATAAGCCACCATTAACCTTAATAATACTTTCAATATCATTATATAAAATCTTAATTTTTTCCACAAAGTTTTTTTTTAAAACCAAAGGCTTCTAGAGTTTTTAACAGATATTGATGTTCAAGCCTATCAAATGCCTTCTCCTGATCTAAAGAGATTAGGCCAACATCAAACTCTTTCATTTTAGAAAGGTCAAAAATATCACGAATAAAAGATACAAGAGTGTGACGTATCTCCGATACTGTCCTTTCTCCAAGAGCGTTTGAATTCAGTCGTTCCCTGCCGTGGCACGGCGCGGTTGAATTCGTTCCCCATACGCAGTACGAGTGAAGTATCGAAAGGGAACGTACTCAGTTACTAACGTAACCTCGGTTCCCTGAGATACGGAACGAGTACTGCGTTACTTGCCGTGCCACGAGGCTGCGGCTTCAGGGTTGTCGCTTCAGTCGATATGGCCTGAAATCCTATGGTGAAACGCCGGCTTATATAGCACTAAACCCTGCCCCTTTCAGCGGGAATATTCGCTCGCTTTGTCGCCATAGGCCGCGCAGCTATGCCGCGCCGTCATTGGTTCAACAACTTCTCATGAGTGAACCAATGACGATGCAGTTACACTGCGTTATTGAAAAAGGCTTCAGTGACGGGGAAAAAGGGAGACTTTTCCCCATACGCAGTACTCGTTCCGTATCTCAGGGAACCGAGGTTACGTTAGTAACCGAGTACGTTTTGCTCTGTTTTGAGCTCACATTTATACAACTCTTTATAAAAATTGTCAATTCTTTTACAAATTTCGTTAACATCAGTTAACATCTTCCCAGACTCAGATCGCAATGAATGAAAAAATCTTTTTTGACCATTTTTCTTCTCCAGGCCAAAAAAGAATTTAGATGGAACGTCCATTTGGTCAACATTTTGAAAACGTGACCTAACCAAGGCACCTTTTGCTTTCATCTCCAGCAAATCATTCAATTTAGATTTTTTCTCAGAAATACACTTAATAAAAGTCCAATCTCCAGTACATTCTAGCTGTTCTTCCAATTTTACAATTTCCATCTCTAAAATTTTCATCGACCTATCTATATTTGCAGTGACATTTTTTGTATACTGTTGGCTTAACTGCTTGATTTGGGATTTTCCATAGTCCCACCACTGATGTAAAGAAGTAAACTGTGACTTTGAGTCTCTAAAGTCTTTCCAAAAAACCCCCCAAAAATGTCTTTAAATTCTTTATCACTCAAAAGAGCATTATTAAAGTGCCAGTATGCACTTTTTGATTTTACAGAACTCAAAAACAATGAACATTGAACCATACAATGGTCAGAAAAAGAAACTGGAGTAATACAACAGCTTCTAAAAATATTAATCTGATGACTAAAACAATATAATCTATCTAACCTTGCCATAGACACAAACTTATCACGAATATGGCTCCATGTATATTGTCTACAATTTCCATGAAAATTCCTCCATATATCATTAAGCTCATGAGTTTTAATAAGTTGTATGAGCCTTTTCCATGACAACATGTGAGGTTCAAGATGGTTCCTATCAATATTTTGTTCTGTACAGTTAAAATCAACACCAATAATTAAGATTTCATTATTAATACACTTTTGTAAAGCCACACATAAAGAGTCCAAAAAAACAATTCTGTCTGCAGTTGCAGTAGGAGCATATACACATATAAACACAAAAACTTGATTTTCAACAACCGCTCTAATTTTTAAAATTCTTCCTTTTATTATCTCATCCACTTCATAAGAAACAGGGGTAAATTTTTTGAGAACAGAACAGCAACCCCAGCACTCAGTTCCATTCCCCATTCCATGGCCCAATTAGTTGCATTTTGAACGTCACTATGTGTCTCTTGAAGTAACACAACGTCAAAATGTTTTTGTTTAAGTAACTCATAAATCTCTGCTCTTTTTTTACAATCCCTTGCACCATTCACATTCAGGGATGCAATGTTAAACATAAGCTCCACACAAGCATTGCAGCAGGGACCATGGATTTCAAACTCTTAGACACCATCATTGTTACTTGTTTCCACACTAACTCTTCTCACAATTTTCTTCAATCGGTACACTTCTCTATCAGTAAAACACCCCTCACTCATTAAACTCCGCGATCTTTCCACAAATAACTGAGTATTCGGGAAGTAATTTTCAACATTAACATTCCTCTTATTTTTTGTAATTCTCAGAAATTGTTTGATGTTTTGTGCATCATAACCTCGAATATGAAATTCGGACTGAGAAAAAACACTACTAGAATCAGATGAATCTTCATCACTTTCATCTTCCTCTCCATTGGACAACTCAACTACTTTTTTCACCATCTTCAAACTACCATCACTTTTCATCTTTCTTTTTAAAGGTACTTTAAAAGACTGCGAATCCACTGTTTCTGTGACATTTACATCAGGAACCATTTCAGAGGATTTCATTTCACATTCAGAAGTAGGCCTACTATTCTGCATTCCACCTTGCAGCAATACAACCATGTCTTCCATTGGTTCTTCAGACCCAGAAGGTCTAGATTCTACAGTCTTAGATACACTCTTATCAGCATCCACAACCACAACTTGCTCGCCTTCAGCCACCTTTGAAGTATTCAAACTGACCGTAGGAACCTCTGCTTCCACCACTGTTTCCGCAGATGTATGTGGTCTAACCACTTCATCATTTTCATTTTTATCTGGGCATGTACGCACCAAATGGCCTGCTTTACCACATCCAAAACATCTCATTTTATCAGTGGTTGCATAGATCAAATAATCAAAATCATCCATCTGAAAATTAAATGAAACGTCGAGTTCAGCGTTATCCCTTAGTACCATATATACATATCTCCTGAAGGAAACGATATGTTTCAAAAGTGGAGAAACATTTCCAAGTGCAATTTTTTTTATTGGTGAAACCAATTTTCCATAGCGAGACAGCATGTTTACTAAAAACTCATCCTTCACAAAAGGTGGCACATTTGACAAAGTCACTCTCTTAGACGGCATTGAAAGCGGCAACACAGCAGTAAACGCATCATTTATCACTAAACCACGTTTCACTAACTCATTTGCCTTTTCCACAGTGCTCAAAAACATTACTATGGCATTGTTCACTCTAGAAGCCGATAACAATGAATCAAAACCCACTACTTCACCTGCCGCTAGACAGCACTCCTCTATACTCACAGCAGACGCCACTTTTACTCCATGACGCCGCGTGAGTGACTCAAAAACCTCCGAACCGGCAACCGCCATGTTTCCGATCAAACGGAAAACCGGCGCGCTGAACAAAAAGACACCAAAAACTTTTCTCAAACTAGACTATATTATCCAACTTTAGTAAAGAAAAAGGACAGAAAAGTTTGAAAACACACCTGCACACTCGTTCTCACATCCACTCGCTCCAAACACACTCGCGCATGCGCACAGAGAGAGAGAGAGAGAGAGAATTGAATTTTAACAATCCTTTATTACAAAAAATGAATCGAAATACAATTAATTTACAATATTATAAAAAGTGAATAAAAGACAAATCTCCTTCAAAAACATAACACAAAGCTTCATTACAACACCATATACCTTCAAAGGTAACAAGATCATCCATAAATTTATAATAATTAAAATCAACCAAAATTCTAGCCTTCACCATGTTTGAAAACAGCACAACAATATTCTGATCCACATTTTCATCAACTTTCTTTTTTCTACTTAAATAAATAGCTAATTTTGCTTGGCCCAAAACAAAGTTCAGTAACTGACAAACAGATCTTTTTTTCAACACATATTTAAAACCCAAAATAAATAAATCTATTGAAAAAGTCTCATTGCAACTACTAAAAATATTCTTTAAAACCAAAAACAAAGGTTCTAATCTATTACAGTTCACAAAAGCATGGAAGATGGTTTCTCTTTCATTACAAAAAGGACATTCAGCACTAACTTCAGGATTTAGGATTGAAATAAAAGAACTGACAGCAACAGAGCCATGAAGAATTCTCCACTGTAAGTCACCCGTCTTCTTGGTCAACAGTGGTTTATATAGTGCTCTCCACTTAGGTTTTCTGCCCTCGTTTAACTTAAAAAAAAATTGCGCCATGGAGTATCAACTTTCATATTCAACATCTTTTTGTTAAAACTAATCACACAATGCTTTTCCAGTACTTGAAAAAAAGTCCATACACACAGATACAACAGTTTCTAAAAAAATTACAGAAAATCCTTCAAGGTTCAGTGAATAAAACAAGCAAGGAAAAGAGTCTTCAGGATTTGGTTTACAAAGACCGTCACAATACTCAGTCAACAAAGTCTTTTCTGTTGGTTTAAGAGCTGCCCGCCACTTCATTAATAGCTGTGCAACTACACGTGTTGACCTGATTCTCCAACGTTGAGCAATCGCTTCTTCATTCTTGAAGTCGAGTCCTGATATTTCCAGTAACTGGCCCAAAGTTATTACTTTGCTACCAATAAGCGTATTGTTAAGTCCTGGGAAAAGTCCATTTGCAGACACATCCAGGCATGCTCCACAAATTAAGGGCTCTTCTAAAAGCCAGTAAAGAGACTGTGGATCTTCTGCTTGTTTAAAAACAAAAAGACTCCAAACCTTAAAAATATTTCTGTAAAACACTGGAAGGCCAGAAGTGTTCAGTTTCATTGGGTCCATGAGAAAAAGAGTCTTATCCAAACCCAGACTCCCAAGATTATGTAAAATGACATACGCAACAGCACACCATTTAAAATCAGTTGAGCCAGCTAGTAGTCTTTGAACAAATTGCAAAATTGCTATTCTACTTTGAAGGTGTATTAAACCATGCCCACCCTCCTCCTTTGGCAAATATAACACATTCTGTGGGACCCAATGAAATTTGTCCCAAAAAAAATCAACTAAGATGGCCTGAATTTTTGTTAAAAGATATAGAGGAGGATCAACACAAGCAAACTTGTGCCACAGTGAAGAAGCAACCAAGTTATTTATAATTAAAATACGCCCTCTATATGACATCTTTGGCACTAAGCATTTCCATTTGTCCAGACGACCTTTAACCTTTTCAATGACTCCTTCCCAGTTTTTCTGAACTGTTAACTCATCACCCAGAAAAACTCCTAAATATTTAAAAACAAATTTACCCCAACTTAAACCTTCA
Source organism: Megalobrama amblycephala (assembly GCF_018812025.1). Classification (NCBI taxonomy): domain Eukaryota; kingdom Metazoa; phylum Chordata; class Actinopteri; order Cypriniformes; family Xenocyprididae; genus Megalobrama; species Megalobrama amblycephala. The sequence continues at coordinate 35,630,087 of NC_063046.1, forward strand.
GGAAGTTTTGGCTTCTCATCTGCCCATTTACCCAATAATAAAGCTTCACTTTTACTCCAGTTTACACTTGCAGAAGAGAGACCTTTAAAAGTTTTAAGTAAATTTAAAAGAATCTGAATGTCACTTTGCCTGCTAATCATAATTATAACATCATCTGCATATGCTGACAAAATAAAATCACTTTTACAGTTTGGCAAACATATACCATGAAGTTTACTCCTAATTTGTTGTAAAAGAGGCTCTATAGCCAAAGAGTAAAGCATACCAGACAAAGAACATCCCTGCCTAACACCTCTTTGAGCTTTAAAAGGAGCACATAAACCACTGTTCACCATAAGAATACTCTCAACGTCACTGTAAAGAACTTTAATATAATTGATAAAACTCTGACAAAACCCAAAAGCTTCTAAAACTCTCCACAAATAACAGTGCTCAACACAGTCAAAAGCTTTATCCTGGTCTAAAGAGATTAACCCACAATCTAATTCTAACATCTTGGAGACTTCTAAAACATCACGGACCAATGAAATATTATCAAATATTGATCTACTGGGAACACTGCAAGTCTGGTCAGGATGGATAACACCATCCATCACTCCTGCTAGCCTATTAGCCAGGCTTTTAGAGAGCAGTTTATAATCACTACAGAGTAATGATACGGGTCGCCATACACTTGATGTCTGTAAGGTCGCCTTTCTTAGGCAAGAGGGTCAACACTGCTCTACGGCAGCTCGTGGGCAACTGACCTTCAGCCAGGCTTTCTTTCAACACCTCCAGCAGGTCCTCTCCCAACTCTGACCAGAAAGACTTATAAAAGTCAACAGGCAGACCGTCGATTCCGGGTGCTTTACCAGACTCCATTCCTTGTAGGGCTTTGTATAGTTCCCCCATACTCAAGGCACCTGAGATCTCAGCATTGGCTTTTTCTGATACCTGAGGCAAGTCGTTGAAAAAAATCACTGTCACTCCTGTAATCCACCCCAAGTTCATTTTTATACAATTTCTCATAAAAACAAACTGCTCTCTTACGAATGTCAGCAGGGTCTGTTAGTAGTCCTCCAGACTCAGAGAGCAAGGCATGGATGGCCCTACTCTGACCATTCTTCTTCTCTAAATTGAAAAAGAACTTGGATGGAGCATCCATTTGGTCCACACTCTGGAACCGACACCTGACCAGAGCCCCCTGTGTTTTAGCACCCAGTAAATCAGCCAACTGTGTCCTTTTACTTAATAAAGAATCTAAAGAATTGTGGGCACCAGTTGACTCAGCCAATTCTTGAAGTTTTAAAATGTCAGCCTCCAAGACGTTCATATTCAGAGACGCATCTCTAGTGACGTTTCGAGTATATTGTAAACAGAATTGCTTTATTTGGACTCCCAAAATCCCACCACTGTCTTAAGGATTTAAAAGAATTCTTTGTGGTTCTAAACTCATCCCAAAACAACTTAAACATATTTTTAAAATACTTGTCACTTAACAAATTGGTATTCAACTGCCAATATGCACTCCTTGGGCACTATAATACACCCGGCGCAATGCGACGCAAGGCGCAGCGCAAGTGTGTTTGCTAGTTTGCGTCCGGCGCCGTTCGCGTTTTCCCATTCAGCGCCACATCCTTAAATTAGTAAATGCATTTGCGCCAGTTTGCGCCCATGGGCGTGCTGGTCTAAAAAAGAGGTGTGTTCAGGCGCATTGCCAGCGCATTGCTATTTTTAGGAGCTGAAAATAGACTGCGCCATAGACCAACTCAAACCTGGTCTAAAGTCTAAAGTCAATGGCGCAATATTTTTTTGTTAGAGCGCGTTGGTAGAAACTGCGCCTCTGGGCGTGTCCACAGTGCGCGTTGACTTTGCTTATTACACACAGGGATGCGCATCACACAAACATGCCAAATATTAAAAACAAAAGGATTACAGTGTAAAAGAATATTATTGTGTAGGCTACATAAATATAAAAATGTAATGATGAATAGTCATTGCGTGTATTAGAATTAGGCTACCTATTTTCAATTCAGCCTATTACTACTTATAATGATGAACGAAATTGGCTAATTAATTGAACAATCGTGCCAATACACACACATATATATTATCTGACTCATCGGCAACAAATTCCGCCATGTAAATAGCAATCCGCCATGGCGCGAGTGCATCTCGCTCTTAAAGGGAATGGGAGATGACACTCTGATTGGTTTATTGAACGTTACGCCCATTACTCATTAAGAGAATAGGGACAACCCATTTCAAAAATGCACCCCGGCGCACGGACCGTTTTTCCGTCGTTAAAATATCAATAGTGGATTTGGACACGCCCTGAGTGCACCTGCGCCGTGCGCTTTAGACTTTGCATTTAGATCGTTAAAATAGGGCCCCTTGTCTTGATGGAATTTAAAAACACATAACACTGCACCATACTATGATCAGAGAAACTCACTGGGATAATTAAAGCTCTTCTTACAATACTACAGTGATGCTTAAAAACATAAAATCGATCTAATCTTGCCAGAGAGATCACACTGTCACGAAAATGAGTCCAGGTATACTGTCTGTGCTTCTCATTCAACTGTCTCCAAATATCACATAAATCATGCGTCTTAATAAGTTGAATTAACCGATTACAAGAGGCCAAATGGGGTTCAACATGATTCCTATCCAAATTTGATACTGTACAATTAAAATCACCACCCAAGAATAAATATTCTTCCACAGAACATTTTTGCAAGGCAGAACACAAAGTATTTAAAAATAGCATTCTTTCTACTGATGAAGTTGGGAAGTACACACACATAAAAACAAAAACAAAATTTTCATAAGTTGCTCTTACTTTTAATAATCTACCTTTGACTATTTCTTCAACCTGGTAAGAATGTGGACTGAAACTTTTCGCAAAAAGGATGGCAACCCCTCCGCTAAGTGAGGTATTATGACTCAAAACAGAGACTCCATCCCACTCCCCTGCCCAAACAGCAGCATTCTTTAAGTCACTATGCGTCTCTTGCAGCATAACAACATCAATCTTCTTCTGTTTAACTACTTCAAATATTTCAGCTCTTTTTCTCATTTCTCTTGCCCCATTTACATTCAACGTCGCAATATTCACTTCACTCATGCTTAAAGACAAAGAAAGAGAGAAGAAACACAGCAGCACTCCACACACACACACAACACTAGCCAAGCTATTATGCTGTCTCACTAACTTCGTTTGCATTGTCAGAAGTGAGTTTTCGCACTGTCTTTTTTAAACGATACACTTCCTTGTTTGTAAACAAGCCCTCCGACATAAAAGACTTAGTTTTGTCCACAAACTGTTTTATGTCGGGAAAATACTCATCAACACACACCCCTCTCTTCCTTTAGTTTCATCGAGGGAGACAGGTTTAAGACCAGAAACACAAAGTGCTGTTAGAAACTTCTCTCAGTTCACCGTCTATCTTTGTGTCTCTGAACGTCTGTCAGCGCAGTGTTTTCTCACCAGACCCGCACATATGGATATTAATGTTTTTTCAACATGAACATGTGAAACAATATAAACATGATAACCTCATGCTGACTCGAGTGTATATGTTCGTTCTGTACGATAACTGGAGCAGTCTGATTTATTCACGTTTTTCAGCTTGATCTTAAATGCTTTTGTTCTTTATATTTTTGTGCACATATTGTTTAATGTTTTCAACTAAAAGAAATCCTTAAGATATAACGTAATCTTGTGTTTATTGCCTAATCGTGAGCTTGTTCAGAAATGGTGACAAAAACTTGATGAATAAAAAAAAAAAAAAAATGTATTTTTTTGTTAAACCTCATTTAATATTTGAATATTCGATTTTTATGAGCCCAAAAGTTCGAATGAAATATTTTTTTTAAAATGCCCATTCCTACAGTACATCATATCAAATGCTGAAAATTAAACAATTACTTGGTTGATAAAAAAAAAAAAAGTGACCAAAAGGGAAAACAGGAAGTGCAGTGCTATAAAGAATGAAACATAAGCTCTGCTGTCTTAAAATAAATAAACTTCAATCTCACTGTAACTGCTGTACAGTATAATGATACTAACTGTAGTTTCTCCAGCTTGAATTGTGGGTTCATCAGTAGATAACTGAGGTTTTTCACTCCAGAGTCTCCTAGTTTATTCCCGCTCAGGTTCAACTCTCTCAGGTGTGACGGGTTTGATTTCAGAGCTGAAGTCAGAGCAGAACAACCTTCTTCTGTCATATAACAGTCACTTAACCTACATTAGAGAGAGAGAGAGAATTTTTGAATTTTAACCAAACATTTATTTCACAATTTTTAACACATTCAAAACAATTCTAACACAATAATGACTCAATCTATTTGACAATGGGATCAATCATTGTAACAAAATATAAAAGTTCATCCACCACAGAGCAAATAGCATCATTATAACACCACTGACCCAAAAAGAACATCAAGTCTTTCATCATCTTGTAAAACTTAAAATCAACCCACACTCTTGCTTTTATCCTATTTTTACAAATAGATAAAACCTCCCATCCTTCCATCCCTTCAATTTTTTTTTTTTTCGGCTTATACACATCGCCATTTTTGCTTCTCCCACAATAAAATTTAACAGTTGACATTTCATCTTATTTTTTGCAGAATATCGAAATCCAAGAATAAAACTCTGAACAGTAAAAACTTCATCTAACTTACCAAACAACAATGTAAGAAAATCAAATAAACAGCATAATCTTGTACATTCCATAAAACAATGAAAAATTGTCTCTTTTTTCCCACAGAAAGGACATTGATTACAATAGGGTTTATAACATGCACAAAGGAATTAACAGCAACTGCGCCGTGTAAAATTCTCCATTGGAGATCCCCCACCCTTTTTTCCAAAGGAGGTTTATAAAACACTCTCCAATCAGGTTTTATATTCTGATTTAAATCTAATTTATCTCTCCAAACAGTGTCTACTCTTCCATTTAAACTTTCGAATTTAAAATTTTAACACAGCTTCTGTACATCTTTTTCCTGTTAGCCTCATTAATAATTAAGTCCTCTAAATTCTTCAACAATTCCCCATCTGCACCTTTAAAATCAGGAATAATATAAACTTCTGGAAAGGGATCCTTTCCATTTGGAACTACTTTTCCTTCACCAAAACTTTTAAGGAGAGATTTTTTCCTCTGCCGTAAACCTCTGTTTTAAAAGATCCAGTAATTTCCCTGCTAATCTTGTTGATCTAACTCCAATGCAAGCAGCAACCTCCTGTGAGTTATTTAACTCAGGACCCCCAGCAGCTATTATATGACACAATTTAACTTTTTTTGCTCTGCACATTGCAAATTCAAAACCACATGCAGCTTCACTTGAAACATCAAATCTAGCTCCAAAAACAGTGGGTTCTTCTAATAACCAAAATAAAGACAATCCAAAAGCCCCCCTTCTTTTCTTAAATAAACTCCATATTCTAAAAGACACCTTTATAGAACGGAGTCAGTCCATTCAAATGAATTTTCCTGGAGTCCATTAAAAACAAAGCAGAGTCCAGTCCCAGGCCTCCAGCTTGACTCAAAACAAATTTAGCAACATTCCTCCAAACAAGATCCTCAGGCCCAGTTAAAAATCTTTGAATAAATTGTAAGCGAAAAGTTGCTCCTCTGCTGGCTAGATGTACTAGTCCTTGTCCCCCTTCCTCCTTGGGGAGATATAGTACACTCTGCGGTACCCAGTGAAACTTAGTCCAGAAGAAATCCACAATGAGAGCTTGTAGTTTTGCAAGAAGTCCACTTGGAGGCTCAGTAAATGCCAAGCGATGCCATAATGTTGAAGCCACCAAATTATTGATGACTATTACACGACCTCTAAATGACATTTTGGGCCACAGCCACTTCCACTTTTCAAGCCGTCCTTTTGTTTTTTCTAAAACACCCTCCCAATTTTTGTTGTAATACTAAGTCATCTCCAAGGTACACACCCAAATATTTTAAACCATTTTTCTTCCATTCAAGTCCAGCAGGTAAATTAGGAAGGCATTTTCCTTCCCACTTTCCACATACAATAGCTACACTCTTTGTCCAGTTTACCTTAGCTGAGGTCAGTTTCCCAAAGTCATCAATTAATACTCTTAGATTATCTACCTCTTCTTGATTATTCACAGTAACAATGACATCGTCTGCATAAGCAGACAACTTAATTTTAAAATCACATTGTGGTATACTCCAACCATCAATCTTTGTTCTTATTTTCACTAACAGTGGTTCAATTGCTAAAGCATACAACATGCCTGACAAAGCACATCCTAGCCTTATGCCCCTTGTGATCTTAAAAGGAGCACTCAGGCCACCATTAATTTTAAGTACACTCTCAATGTTTCTATACAACACCCCAATCATTTTAATAAAACTCGGATTGAAACCAAACTCTCTTACTGTCTGCCAGAGGTAGTTATGTTCAACCCGGTCAAAAGCACTCAGAGTAAAAACACAATGTTGTGCTTTTTGTAAACTAAAGAAAACTAACATGATGCGTGATTTCTCCTCTCCCTCTGAACGAAGTCCAATCTGATAGTTCTCAGAAAATGAACTGTAACTTAGTGAATACTAATCACAGAAAAATTAAACTTATGTCTAAAAAACGTTAAGATGTCAGGTTTTAAATCATGTAAGTCAAATCGAAAACAAACCTTCTGTGTTTATGTAATCTGTATGAAAAGAGAGCCATGTCAGAAGTCCGTGATTCAGCTCATTATCCGCTAATGCGGCCACGCCCACGGAGCCAGCGCTATTCAGACGCAAATTCAGAGGCAATACATGCATTCATCGTCTCAATCGTGTATTTATTGTCTTGAAAAGTGTTTATCTGGATGTAAAAGTCATGGTTAGGGAGCTCTAGAAGACATGCAGTTAGTTCCTGTTTTCTTTTCTTCTATAGATGAATTTTAGATGAGTTTTTGTTTCTTTAGCGCCCTCCGGCTGCAGTATGAATTGGAAACTCCGGCTGCGTCCGAAACCGCCTACTTCTCTACTATTTAGTAGGGGAAAAGCAGTAGGCGAGCGAATAAGTATGTCTAAAGCAAAAAGAGTAGGCGAAAATTACCTGCGTGACGTACTAATTCTCGCGAGATTCGGACGTGCGCCTACTTAAAGTGCGTCCGAAACCGCCTACTTACCTAATATAATAGGGGAAAGCAGTAGGCGAGCAATTAAGTATGTCAGAAACCTCAGTAATCATAAAATAGTAGTCGAGGAGTTCCCGGATGGCCTACTGCTTCCGCCCAGATTCTGAAGTATTCCTTGCTGGATACTTTTCTATCCCAGCAGGCCACGGGAAAGGATACGTCATAATCGAACACTGAGGAGAAAAGCGGCGCGGATGCTGTCAAATGTGAGTATTGAAAACCAAAAACACATTTGCTGAACTACTGTAGAGTAAACTGCTGAATGTGTGAAGATGCTAGACACTATTGTTGTGATTTTGCAGTAAAAACACGATTTATTATGTATAGATAACGGGATAAACACACCTTAATTCTCCAAAGTGGATTTACATATTCTAAACCATATACATCTTAAAGATGCTTACTAAATGTTTATTTAACGTCTGACACGAACATCTTCTTCAAATATTATGACTTATGAGTGCTGGATTATGTATTATGAGTGATGTGTGTGTGCTATTATTCACTGTTGTCAACACTGTTTACATTACATGAATGAAAATAATGTAAATAAACAAATCTACAGTAACTACACATAAGTTTAATCTATTTTATTTGTCCATTAGTATTGTTAATAAATTAAGGAACATTTGTATTGGATAAGAAGTGAGTTAACACATCATCAACATGTGAATGTAGATTTGAGCACATAAATCTCAGAGGAAACTTGAATCTTGTCTGATGTCTGGGAATGATGCCATCAAAGGCTTTGAGTGAGGATACTACAGAAATGAATACAAAGTCTATTTAAATCTAAAGTCTAGTTTATTTTAATTATTGGAATTTAAACAGACTTATTACAGCACTTTTCTGATTCTTGATGTCTGTGCATTTGCTTCAGAGCTTTGGTGGAGCAGGACCTGCAAGAAAAGCTGACGACAGTATTTGTTAGGGTTCAGGGGTCCATCATCATCATCATCTTCAGCAGTGAGGAACATGATGATGAAGGTGTTCATCAGCTGCTTGATCAGAATAAAGCTGCAGAATTGGCACAGCTGTGTTGAGATGACAACAGGACTATAAATACCTGATTGTTAGATCAATACATTTGAATAAAGCTTTGTTTCGTGTGTTGTTGACTTGTATATGCATTTATTTGTCATTATTACTTTTATTAATTCTTTACTTATTAATTATGCTATTATCAGTAAATGTATATATTTTAATCAGCAATGAATTAATGCATGAATTGACTGTAAATGGAGATGTATTCACATCAGCTGTATTTGTCTAGTGTGTGTTCATGCACAGCTGTCATATAACTAAACATTACATTTTGCTTGTTTTATTAAAGAAGTAAAATGAAAAGTAATATAATTAAGTTTTGGTCAGCATTTATCATCATTATTGTGTGTAAGTGTTGGGGTGTGTTAGAAAAGCAGTTCATTCTGGTGTAATCTTAATTTTAAGTACTTTTTACTACTTTGAGTATAAAATCAGTCTTCTCCAAAGACGAGATCTTCGAGCAGCTGCTGATGTCTTCTTTGGCTTCAGACATCGCTAACACTGAGGAAAACCGCACTAGGTAGGGTTCAGTTACTGGTGCTGTGAGGTGTTGGTGCACCTGTCACTCATCTTTATTTTATTGCAGGATCTACAATTTAAATACAAGATCATGGAAAATACCATAGTGTATCTTTAACAATGAACAATAATAATGACAAAAAACAAAAAAACAAATATGGGTTTGTATACATCATAGTTTGCGATTATATACACAGACATAAAGCATGATGACAAGATTAAATATTTTGAATACATCATAATGCAGTTATTTAAAGTTATTTATTTGTTTATAATTTATAAGCCTGAAGGGTGAAACTAGAGCTAATTCCTCAAGAAAAAGGAAAACAAATGAGATTTATGCCACTTTTGCTTGTGGATGGACATTTTTGCATATAAAATAAAGAAATTAACAATATATTCACACGAATTTGGGTTTTTTGTAACAAAAAATAAATCACATTAGTCACTCATATCTTTTCAGTTGTTGCGCTTGCGATAACGTCGTAGGTCACATGATAACGTCAACATGGCAGATTATTCTCGGATCTCATTCATACTCAACAAGATTTGGCTGTTAAGTACCTACTCTTTTAGCGCTCGTTAAGTAAGTACTTATTGAAATTAAGTACCTACTCATTGAGTAGGCTGTTTCGGACGCAGCCACAATTCATGGAATAGCCTCTTCTTCTTTTAGATGAATTTGTGGACTAAAAATGCACAGAGAGTGTCCTCCGACTTCAAGGATGAATTGAAAACACCAGCGCTCATAGTAATGACAATGAATATTAAATAAATATAACTCCTCTGTATAAAAAATTGACATAAGCATATGAGAATCCAATATTTCTCCAAATGTGCATGCTTTTAAACTAAAAGCCTATATTCAGACTCTTTGCATCACAGAAATACATTATATTTTAAAGTATAATATAAAACCATTACTTTATATTGTAATAATATTTTTCTGTATGTTTCATATATCATGATGAGCTTGAGACATCACAGAAGGTTTTTTTCACAGCCTACCTGACTGAAATGCCTCATTAATATGCAAGTCATTTCAGCTCATTACTATCCAATTCTTTTGTCTTCTCAGGTGAGAATGGCCCATTATTCATGATGATTCACGCCTCCACGCATACTGTGTTTCTTGGCAAAAAGTGTCTTACAAAAACTAAATCAATATATTGTTTTATATGAAGGAGTAGGCAGCATAATTTTTACATAATTTTGAAGCAAAAACTCTAGTTTACAACCTCCAATACCCTAAAGTATTGTAAACAGATTTAATATACTTTTTTTGGCCTTACTTCAGTGACTTAAGTTTTTTGTTTTTTCAGTAACCATGCATAAACATTATTCCTTCAAAAACACAAACATGTACATACATGTTCCTCATATATTATTGTAGCCTAGTTTGTGCTGAATACAGTGTAATGACACTTTTGTCATTTATATGTTTATGAACAACTGAAAAAAGCACAAATGTCAGGGCATGTCAAAACTTCTCCAGGCCCCAAATCAGCCTCAGACTCCAGAGGGTTAACATTATTAATGAAAATATTGCAACTGACAAAACAATGATCTGAAAAACCTACAGGTGAAATCACACAACACTTAACTGTATTAAAATGATGTTTAAAACAATACCACCTGTCTAGTCTAGCCATTGTTACATGATATTCTCTCACTTGTGTCCATGTATACTGCCTCTGTGTTCCATTCACCACTCTCCAAATATCGTACAGATCATGTTCTTTTGTAATTTGTCTCAAAACACGTGATTCCATATGAGGTTCTTTATGGTTTCTATCAAGGCTATCATTTTCTGTACAGTTAAAATCACCCCCAATAAATAAATACTCTTCAGGTTTGCACTTTTCTATTACATCTTTAGCTTTGTTTAAAAACAAAACTCTTTCACCTCCCAGAACCGGTGCATAAATATTTATAAATACAAAAATAAAATTTTCCCATTCTACTTTCCATTCATTTTCATTCTGCACATCAGTATGAGTCTCCTGAACAAACATGACATCAATATTTTTTTGCTTAATTAGCTCAAACAGCATTGCTCTCTTCCTATGATCCCTTGCACCATTTATATTCAAACTGCCCAGCCTTAAATTACTCATATTTAAGTGAATAAAAAAAGAGACTGAGCATAAAAAAAACAAAAAATTAACAAAGAAAAAAGAAAGATTATGGCATTGCTTTTTCATCATTTAACATAGTTGATCTCAACTTTTCTTCAGCCTGTATATTTCTTGTTCTGTGAGACCCCCCAAGCTTTTCTCTTTCATTGACACTCTTGCTGCCTCTATAAACAATTCTTGATCGGGAAAGAAATCTTCTACTTGAACTCCCTTCATTCCTTTTGTACTTTGCAAAAAAGCTTTGATCTTTTCAACAGTGTGCCTTCCTTTCAGATCTCCTAAGAGAAGCTGAGTCAACTGAGCTCACCGATTCACACTCACTCTCTGTTACCGATTCATCAGGGGTGAGTTTCCCGAAAGCATCGTTGGTGAACCATGGTCGCAAGTCCCATTGAACTCTATTGGTAACGACGGAACTTGCGACCATAGTTCGCTTTGGGAAACGCACCCCAGATTTACTATGATCAGAATCAACTCCATAATCCATCTTCCCTTTCAACTGTATTTCCTGAAACTGTTCTTTCCTTGCTTTTTTTCCTCTTCTCTTCCCTGTAGTTTTCCTTTTCAGTGTGGGTGTTTTAAAAAGACTGTCATCATCCGTCTGTCACAGACACGTCAGGTTCCACCTCACTCCCTTACCCACGCACTCAATCACCAGCATACTAATCACCGCCACCTGAAGTTCATCACCACAGTCATCAGCTCCAGCATTTAAACCCCACACTCACACACACTCACTGTCTGGTCTCGTTTGTGATACATCCTGTTGTATACTTACCTCAAGGACTCCCAAAGCGATACTTACCTGTCTTCATCATCTCCTTCGTCTCCTTCGTCTCCATCGTCTCCAGATCTCCTCGTGTTCCTACCTGCCTGTGTGTGTGTGAGTGTTCCTGTCTGCCATCTCCAGCGTCTCCTTCCATCATCATCTGCAACACAAAGAAAAGGACAGTATTACCTCTCATTCATCTTCAAGATCATCATACTCACCATTCACTTACCGTTTGCTCTGCTGATTGTTCAAATAAACACCCAAACTGCTTTTATCTCTGCCTCCGGTGTCTCTGTCATAACAGAAGACCGGACCCTAACAGCTACTCATCAGCATGAGCTACAATGATCCATTTCAAGAGCTCGTGGACGTATTACGCCGAGCACTCACTCCACAACCACCGTCACCGTCACCAGCACCCACCGCCGCTGCCGCTTCCGCATCCACCGCCACTGCTGCTTCTCCTGTGTTCACCGCCAGTCCCATGGCCAAACCGGCGCCCTACTCTGGATCGGCGGAGGACTGCAGCGGATTCCTTCTTCAGTGTGAGTTGGTCCTGGAGATGCAGCCGCACCTCTACCCCACCGACACGGCTAAAATTGTGTTCATAATTTCCCAACTGCAAGGCAAGGCCCTTCAATGGGCGGATTCCCTCTGGACTCAAAAAGGCTCTGTTGTTAAATCTTATCCTGCATTCGTCTCCCACTTCAGAGAAGTCTTCGGGAAGCCCTTGGCCGACTCTTCTACTGGTGAGAAATTGTACAACCTTAAACAAGGAAACAAAACTGTTAACGATTATGCCTTGCAGTTCAGAACGCTAGCCGCAACCAGTGGTTGGAATGAACAAGCCCTCATCACCACCTTTCGACAAGGATTGGAGCCTAACGTGCGGTTGCATCTCGCTGCATACGAGGACTCCATAGGACTCGAACGCTTCATCCAACTTGCCATCCGCGTGGGTTCTCGTATGCAGTCGTGTCTCCTTGAGCACCAGGGCCAGCCACTGACCACCACTCTCCTCCGTCAGTCCGAACCCGTCAGCTCTCCAGAACCAGCAAACGAACCCATGCAAGTGGATAACTCCCGTTTATCTTCTGCAGAAAGACAGAGAAGGCTGACCCTGAATCTATGTTTATATTGTGGATCCCCTGGGCATGTAATCTCCACATGCCCAACCCGTCCTCCTCGGCCCGTGGTGAGTGCTATTATTCCCTCTATCCAAAAAATGAAACCACTCACTACTATAGTAAACCTTACTGCTGCTAATGCTTCCGTTCCAGTGGTGGCGCTCCTCGATTCAGGGTCAGCAGGAAACTTCATCTCCGGCGCCCTCTGTCGACACCTCGGGCTCAAGACCTCGCCTTCTCCGATTAACTACCAGGTCCACTCCATCACGGGCAAACCCCTGAGCCGTAAGATGATCCGTCGGGTCACTGGACCTCTTCAACTGCAAGTGGGTATCTTTCACACGGAGAACATCCATCTGCTGGCTCTAGAGGAGTCCACCGCTGACGTGGTTCTAGGGCGCCCGTGGTTGGAACAACACAGCCCCACCATCTCCTGGCGCACGGGCGAAGTCCTGAAGTGGGGCGACCACTGCTTTCCCAGCTGTTTCCCAGAACTTCCTGTTCCAAGATCTCCTCTCTCCAAGAATATCTCCATGAATGCCACATCCATCGAAAGTCCTGTGGAAAAGCGCTCCGTCGATATTCCACCCGACTACGCCCCCTTCAGTGACGTCTTCTGCCCGCAACGCGCCTCCAAGCTTCCTCCACACCGGCCATGGGACTGTGCCATCGATCTGTTACCGGGTGAGCCAGTGCCTAGGGGACGCATCTACCCCCTATCTGTACCGGAGGAGAAGGCCATGGAGGCCCTTAACCAAGGATACATCCGCCCGTCTACTTCCCCTGCTGCTTCAAGCTTCTTCTTCGTGGCCAAGAAGGACGGAGGCTTGCGGCCTTGCATCGATTATCGCTCCTTGAACAAGATCACTGTGAAATTCAGGTACCCACTTCCCCTCGTCCCAGCGGCCCTGGAACATCTCCGCGGTGCCACTGTGTTCACCAAGCTGGACCTCCGCAGCGCGTATAACCTCATCCGGATACGTGAGGGGGACGAGTGGAAGACCGCCTTCGTCACGCCCACCGGCCACTATGAATACCTTGTGATGCCGTATGGCCTGGTCAACGCCCCCTCCGTATTCCAGGATTTCATTCATGAGGTGCTCCGGGAGTTTCTCCACAAGTTCGTTCTGGTGTATATTGATGACATCCTCATTTACTCCCGGAGCTTGGCCGAACATCGCCACCACGTTGCGGAGGTCCTCCAACGCTTACGGCAGTTCCATCTATTCCTGAAAGCAGAGAAGTGCTCATTCCATCAGCCCTCTGTCCACTTCCTGGGGTACGTGATTGATCACAGTGGCATCCGGATGGACGAGGGGAAGGTTTCCGCCATCCAGAACTGGCCAACTCAAAGCACCATAAAAGAACTCCAACGTTTCCTCGGTTTCTCCAACTTTTACCGTCGCTTCATCAAGAACTACAGCACCATTGTCAGTCCACTCACCAACCTGCTCCGTAAACAGCCCAAGTCTCTGTCCTGGTCCCAACCTGCCACCGAAGCTTTTGAAAACCTCAAGAAAGCCTTCACCACCGCTCCCCTCCTCGTCCACCCCAATCCAGACCTGCCATTCGTCGTGGAGGTGGACGCCTCCACCACCGGAGTGGGAGCGGTCCTATCACAGCAGCAGGGGAATCCAAGTAGGCTCCATCCATGTGCCTTCTCCCGCAAGCTCAACCCGGTGGAGGTGAATTACGACATCGGGGACCGTGAACTCCTGGCTGTCAAGCTCGCCCTTGAGGAGTGGAGGCATTGGTTGGAGGGAGCTAACCATCCGTTCCAAGTACTCACTGACCACAAGAACCTCGGGTATCTAAAAGCTGCCAAACGACTCAACCCTCGCCAAGCCCGATGGGCAATATTCTTTTCAAGATTCAACTTCTCCATCTCATACCGCCCAGGTTCCAAGAATCTCAAAGCTGATGCTCTCTCACGTCTCCATGCACCCGAGGAAAAGAATGAAGACCCCGAAACCATCCTGCCTGAGTCTATCTTCATGAGCCCCATCGAGTGGTCGGAAAAGACCCTACCCTCCTCCAATGCCTCCTCACGCACTCCGCCGGGTTGTCCCCAGGGCTTGCATTACATCACCCGGACATGACGCACTCCACTTCTGCACTCCGTTCACTCTTCACTTGGCACTGGTCACCCGGGGGTCAATGAGACCCTCTCGCTGCTCAAACAGCGCTTCTGGTGGCCAAACATGGCCAACGACGTCAGAAGGTACGTGCAGGGCTGCAGGGAGTGCGCCATCTCCAAGAGCCCACGCCATCTTCCCACCGGCAAGCTCAATCCTCTGCCCGTTCCTGAGAGACCCTGGTCACACCTGGGAGTGGACTTCATCACCGATCTCCCCGAGTCTGATGGTCACACATGCGTTCTAGTCGTCGTAGACCGTTTCTCCAAAGCCTGCCGACTGATTCCCCTGGAAGGTCTACCTACCGCCATGACTACAGCCGAATTAATGTTCAACCATGTCTTCCGTCATTATGGAATCCCCGAGGACATAGTCTCTGACAGAGGACCTCAATTTATCTCCCGAGTCTGGAAGGCTTTCTTCTCCCTCCTGGGTGTGACCGTCAGCCTATCGTCTGGATACCATCCTCAGTCAAACGGGCAGACGGAACGGAAGATCCAGGAGATCGGCCGCTTCCTGCATACCTTCTGTCACGGCCACCAGGACTCCTGGAACCAGTACCTGGGTTGGCCCGAGTACGCCCAGAACTCCCTCCGTCAAGCCATAACTGGATTAGCACCTTTCCAATGCGTACTCGGCTTCCAACCCCCACTGTTCCCCTGGGACGGGGAACCCTCCAACGTTCCAGCTGTCGACTACTGGTTCCGGGAGAGCGAGAGGGTATGGGACTCAGCTCACCACCAGCTGCAGAGAGCCCTGCGCAGGCGCAAGATGACAGCCGACCTTCGGCACTCCCACGCTCCAACCTACCAACCGGGGCAGAAGGTCTGGCTGTCCACCAGAGACATCAGGATGCGCCTGCCCTGCAAGAAGCTGAGTCCCCGCTTCATTGGCCCGTTCACCATCCTTCGACAGATCAACCCCGTCACTTACCGGTTACAACTGCCTGCACAGTATAAGAGAATTCATCCCACCTTCCATGTCTCACTGTTAAAACCTCACCACCCTCCTGTTCTTCCTTCCACAGAACCTGACGTGGCAGCCGTCGAGCCCCCCTTCCACTCATCCTGGACGATGGGACTGCCTACGTTGTTCGAGAAATCCTGGACTCCCGGCGCCGTGGTGGTCTCTTGGAATATCTGGTAGATTGGGAAGGTTATGGCCCCGAAGAAAGCTCATGGGTTCCCAAGAATGATATCCTTGATCCTAATCTGTTACAGACTTTCCACACCAACCACCCAGACAGACCTGCCCCACGACCTCGAGGACGACCACCACGACGTCGGGGTCCTCGGCCCTCAGGAGCGGGCCGTGGGAGGGGGGTACTGTCACAGACACGTCAGGTTCCACCTCACTCCCTTACCCACGCACTCAATCACCAGCATACTAATCACCGCCACCTGAAGTTCATCACCACAGTCATCAGCTCCAGCATTTAAACCCCACACTCACACACACTCACTGTCCGGTCTCGTTTGTGATACATCCTGTTGTATACTTACCTCAAGGACTCCCAAAGCGATACTTACCTGTCTTCATCGTCTCCTTCGTCTCCATCGTCTCCAGATCTCCTCGTGTTCCTACCTGCCTGTGTGTGTGAGTGTTCCTGTCTGTCATCTCCAGTAGTGATGGGCATTCCGGCTCTTTTTTGTGAGCCGGCTCGTTTGACTCAGCTCACTGAAAAGAGCCGGCTCTTTAAATAATAAATGTTTTAACTATGTCTTGGACTATGATAGGTGTGAAAACAATTTGTGAAATTGTGAGACATTGCGAGTATGATTTCATTTAATAATTTAATTAGAACTGTTTTCACACCTATCATAGTCAAAATCATAGTTTATTATTTAAAGAGCCGGCTCACGAAACGAGCCGGCTCTTCAAACGAGCCGGCTCACGAAAGAGCCGGAATGCCCATCACTAGTGTGTGCGCCTAGGCTTATATAATTATATTTTTTTATGTTATTCTTTGAATTATTAGTCTATTGTTTTAAATAAAATTTAAATCATTCATTACATAATGATTGAATTTCTATAGGCTTTGTTTTTAAAAATAGAGTCGGCTCTTCAGATATGTGAGCCGGCTCCCGACGTTCACGTAAAAGAGCCGGCTCTTAGAGCCGGCTCGTTCGCGAACGACCCATCACTAATCTCCAGCGTCTCCTTCCATCATCATCTGCAACACAAAGAAAAGGACAGTATTACCTCTCATTCATCTTCAAGATCATCATACTCACCATTCACTTACCGTTTGCTCTGCTGATTGTTCAAATAAACACCCAAACTGCTTTTATCTCTGCCTCCGGTGTCTCTGTCATAACACCGTCATTTCAATGTCTCTAGATGTTTCCACTTCTACGAGACTACCATCTACAACTACCTATCCTTTCCAGTTCCTGTTTTAACTTATCTCTTAGCGGGGCTGGTACCCATCTCAGAGCATGGACCACTGGCTTTGCATCCTCTTTGAGCTGTATCTTATAGGTGAATGGAAGCGCTCCAAACCCTTCAAAAATGTCCGGAAACTGTTTTACTATATTATCAACGCTGTTCTGTGTATTGCCATATTTTGTGCTGTCTACTCTTTTAACTAGGCCTAAGTCTTCACATGCCTTGTTTCCCAACACTGAATCATGTCCATCTGGAACGACTACGAACACAAGGTGTTGTTCTTTACTTTTCACTTTTACTTTGATTTTGCATGTTCCTCTTGTTTCTATGCTCTGTCCGCTTTGAGATGCACAGTGTTTGGTTTAATATGTGGCTTGCTTTTCATTTTTCTTATATCTCTTTCAGAGATCAGATTGGCCTTGGCTCCTGCGTCTAATTTCAGCATTATTGTTGCTCCATTTATTTCTACAGCTGCAGTCCACTTATCCTTCACAAGACTGTTTTCTTCAGCCTGTTCTACCATGCCCACAAAGAATGTGTCACTCAGAGCAGTTTCTTCCACTGCATGGACTCGTTCGCTTCGACTATGTTTTTTTGTCAAGCACTGCTTTGCAAAGTGGTTCTGCCCTAGGCAGGGCACTGCTTTGGTCTGTGTCTTTTGCCACATCTCTTACACTTGAACATTTCTTTTTCATTTTGCTGTTTCCATTTTGATGAGCTTTGTTTCTGAGCTCTCTCTGTCACTGCAGCTACTGACAAACTTTCATGTGCAGCAGTCTTTGTATGTTCACTAAATGTTTTAGCATGTTGCTGCGCCACTTCACTGGCATGACATATCCGTACTGCATCAGTTAATGTCAGCTCAGTTTCTCTCAACAATCTCTCAGTCATTTTCTTGTCATTTATTCCATACAGTATTTGGTCCCTGACCATTGAATCATGTAGCAATCCAAAGTTACATGTCCTTGCTTTCAATTTGAGGTCGATTAAGAAACTATCAAATGTCTCTCCTTGAAGTTGCAGACGTGAACGAAAAACATACCTCTCAAATGTCTCGTTCTTTTTTGGTAAGCAGTGTAAATCAAATTTCTCGATCACTTTCTCGAAGCTTCCTTTATCTTCTGCTTGATCAAACACCAGCGTGTTAAATACCTCGATCGATTGCGGTCCCGCGACGGTGAGCAATAAAGCAATCTTTCTTGCATCCGACTGATCATCCAGCCCCACTGCTTGCAAATACAATGTAAATCGTTGCTTAAATGTTCGCCACTCACAGTCAATATTTCCCGTCCAGTTGACAGCGTCAGGCGGTTTTACACTTT
This sequence comes from Megalobrama amblycephala, assembly GCF_018812025.1. Lineage (NCBI taxonomy): Eukaryota > Metazoa > Chordata > Actinopteri > Cypriniformes > Xenocyprididae > Megalobrama > Megalobrama amblycephala. The sequence goes on from NC_063046.1 coordinate 35,648,676, forward strand.
CCATAACGACTATCTGAACTTCTTACCACTCCTGGTACCATGTAATGTTTGTTGTTCAATTAATGAAACTGTGTCTAACAAAACATCTTTTATTTACAGAACGGTCCGCACATGGTGCAACTTCACAACATGACTATACGTCTCCTTCATGTAGGACTAACGCCCACCGGTAAGTACTTCACTACTGACATCTAGTGATTAGACTAGGTATATGCACATATCATGAAATACTCACTTATCATGACAACGTTGTCTGCATTTCACCAATTTTCCACTGCGCCCTGTAAATATGCCTCTGCTTGTTCGTGTGAAACAAAAGTTTTCGTTTCCTTGTCCTTCACGGTCACAATGAACTTGGAAGGAAATCTCACTTCGTGTTCCCTGCATTTCTTTCGTATGGCGTCAAACTTCTGTCTCTGTTTCAAGATGTCAGCGGCGAGGTCTGGAAAGATATATATCTCTTTTCCTTCATACTGCAGCTTGTTCGATCTTGCCAGGCGTAGAATATGTTCTTTTACTTGGTAGTGGTGCAGTCGAACAATAAATGCCCATGACCGACCGTCTCTTGGGGGTTGTAGCGAGCGGTGTGTCCTGTTGACCTGTATTGGTCGTTCAAAGTTCCCTACATCCAACACTTGCGTCAACAGATTTGTCACAAACTCGGTAGGTTTACCCTTTTCTGCACCTTCTTTTACACCGACGATTCGGATGTTTTGTCTCCGAGATCTTGACTCTAGATCGCAGGTCTTTTCCTTAAGCTTCTCACATTCGGCCTCCAAGAGTGTACATAATTTCTCCAATGATTCAATGTGGGTTTCGTGAACTTTGACTGCTTCTTCAGTCGTGGCCACTCTGGTACCTATGTTGGTGAGTGCTTCTTTCATCTCTGATAAAGTAGATGAAAGGACCTCAAGCTTTGTGTCAAATGAGCCATTCAATTTTGCTATCGCTTCCATAATGTCTGTATTTGTTGGCGTTTCACCGCTAGCTAGATTAGCATTAGCCAACTGTTGCTCAGTGGTGTTTTCTGTAGATTCCGCCTCTTCTGTATCCAATTTTTATGCTTTTTTTGTGTTTTGGCATTGTTCCAGATGTTCAGAAGTAGAAACCTGTGGTATTTGGACGATTACAAGGTGTATTGGCTAAAATTATTACAAATTCGTGTAGAGCTATTGTAAAACACGTTTACTCCATACGGTGTCGGAAGAGCGCCCCCCCATTCTAACTGAATTTAAAAAGGTGCTTTACAACAGGTTCCTTTACTCGTAGAAATAATCTTAAACAAGCGGTTCGAGATTATTGCTTGCTCTATCAGTATGGTTGTATGTTTTTCTCTTTTTATCGTTCTGATTACTGTTTATCCATCATATTAATAAAACTATAAAGTCCAGGATGCTAATGAGTATTATTTATATAATATTAATAATTTCTATTCCCAAAAAATAATGATGTTTAAACCCCTCTTTCACACACTAGAAAGCACCTCACCCAGACCTGCTCCTAAAATTCACTGGCGATGTCTAAATTTGCTCATTTGAACACCTTGTCATGTTCAAGAAACCAGTTTGAGATGATTTGAGCTTTAAGACATGGTGTTATCCTGCTGGAAGTAGCCATCAGAAGGTGGTCCACTGTGGTCATAAAGGGATGGACATGGTCAGCAACAATACGGAGCTGTGGTGTTTAAATGATGCTCAATTGACTATATGCACGGTTACTTGGTTTTTTACAGCTGGGGCATTTCCGGTGAACTGTAGGCTGTCATTCTGTACTCGCTGTACATCGACACAAAACTAGCAGGTTGCCTTTTTTAATGTTGTATTTATATTGTAATGCAGTTATCCTACCTAATTTGCCAATAAACCGGTTTTATTGATAGCAATTAAGATGAAGCTAATGGGAACGTTTGAATAAGAAACACGGTGTTTGTTATTAGACACACACGCAACATTTTTCCAGCACTTTAAATGTTATTTTAATTTGATGACCAAAAATATTTGTTCATCCTTCTGAGATTGTCCCCATTTGTAAACCAAACGTTTAAAGATATAGGAAATACATTTGATAGAAAACACTATCATTTAAAAATAAAAAGCACATTAATAACCACTTTAATCAGCAGATGGCGGCAGAGGAGCATTTATTGGCTCATATTAGACATTTCATGTAATATTGTTTCCACACTTTTCACTTTTGAAAAAAATATTAAACATCATAAAATCAATAGGTTTAAAAATAAATGTCAAGGTTAAGTAAGAAGTACTCACAAAGTCTCATGAAAAACAATAACTTTTCTTGTCCACGAATTACAGGAAAACCAGCTCTCCCTCCCTTAATCACTGACTGAAGCTGTCAGTCACTGCAGCACAAGCTCACTGATTTCAGCATACTTGTGAAAGCTCACATTTTGTTCAATGAATCGAAGTGCACGATAAACCCTTAGTTTACAGTAAATTTAATTTGCTGAGGAGGAACTGAGGGATGCATCTTTTTAATGTTGTCTTATGTTTGAATAACTAAATTAACACTATATTCTGATTATAAACTAAGTACTGTTGATTTTGTTAAAGGTAACTTGTTAAAGGGACACTGAAGACAAGTGACGTTTCACGGGAAGTCTTCCAGCTGGCTTATATTATTGCATAAGTTCTAAAGAACGTCCCGTGTATATGGTCCATTGGTACTAAGGGGCCCAAATGGGCCAAGAAAATATCCTACACACCATCACACCACCAGCACCTGTTCACGTCAGACCACAGTGCTTTCTATGTGAAAGATGGGCTTAGAGATATTTTTGGGAACAGAAATTATTAATATTATTATTATAAATAATACTCATGAGCATATTGACTAGACATTGTTTAATTAATAGGCCTATAAATGATGGATAAACAGTAATCAGAACGATAAAAAGAGAAAAACACAACCATACTGATAGAGCAAGCAATAATCTCGGACCGCTTGTTTAAAGATTATTTCTATGAGTAAGTAGCCTGGTTGTAAAGCACCGCTCACTTGACGCGTCTGTTTCAGCATTTCTACAGACACGTGAGCGTGCTCACCTCACGATAAGGTGCAAGAGCATCAGGCTTGTTCTCTATGAGTCGTCCTAACAGTAAATATCTATGTCTCTAATAATGTACTGGTTCTATCACTGACGGACGCACATAATCTTCAGAAACATTGACATTTCTCTGTTCTTGCTCAGCTTCATCAGTTTATGCCTCGCTCTTCTTAGCTCTGCTGCCGCCATGTTAACAACACCTGGCCCCGCCTTGACGCAGTGATTGACAGGGCGGGGCGGAGACGTGATCCGCTCGAAATGCATTTTCAAATCCACATTGCATTTTGCTACATTCATTGCGGGCCATTTAATGAAAATGCAATTTTCTTAACTTTGAGTGCAAATGCATTTACGAAAAAATAACATTTAAATGGTCATTTTGCTACAATTTTTTTAACTTTTAAAACTTTTAAATTTTAAAACATGTTAAACATATAACCATTTTTGTAATACATTTTCATTTTAATTTTGCAACTTATAAAGCGTTAAAATATATGTTTAAATTATATGTTAAAACTATGTTAGGAAATAGCAAATGTAAATTATATTGTTAAATATGAATTATCATTTTGCTCCAAACATTGCTCATATGATATGGAAAATGTAAATTCAAATACAGAAATGCATTGCCATTTAACATATTGCATTGCCATTTTGCATATTACATTTCAAATTGAAATTTGCTACACATATGCTTCCATACAAAATCTTTTTATTTAGGCAAGGAAGCCATTCTTGTACCACCTCGTCATGGACAATATGTATGCTATTGGAGGAGTAAAACAAGAAATAGATTTTTAAAATCTAATGTTTTTCTAATAGTAAAATGTCCCTTTTTTGGAAACCATCAATAGAAAGTCTGTAATTTAATATTTTTTTTATTCTTAGATTTTTAATATTGAAATATGAATTTGACATTTCAATGGCCTCATTGTTTGTACTGAAAAAATGAATTCACTTAAATACAAATAAAGTCACGTTTATCTGATTAGTCCACACAACAAGAACATCATTCAACATTAATTTATGTAATATTTCATTTTCTTTCCATAAACTTAACAAAATGTCCCTGTGATGGGGTGGCAAATGTAATGGGGTGGTTCACTGTGACAGGGTGGTATGGACAAAGTGTTTCTCTATATGATCTGCTGGTTTTAAACTTTAAAAACTGGGGGAGGGGAGACATTCAAATCGAGTAAAAAGTGAGTGAGTGAGTGAGTGAATGAATCAAACAGTGTTGCCAAGTCTGTGGTTTTCCTGCGGAATTGGGCTACTTTTTCCACTGTTGCTGCGGGTTGTTTTTTGTCTGCGAGCCCAAATATCATGAGATTTAGCCCTTGGAATGCACATTTTACCAAGGTTTTACCCCCCAGAATGTGATTTTTATAGGGGGACATTTTGTGATGAAATTGGTATGTGACAAGGTGGTAAATTTCATCCCAAAATACACAATGTGCTCAGATTGGTTAGCTGGCCCAGTGTATCGTGATTCACTGAAGCGTCCGGAAACGCCACGCCACGTTACATGGGCTTTGGTGAAAATGTAAATAATGGCGTCTATATTGCTGTATCAAATTGAGCCGAATCAGACCCAGAGGAAGAGGGTCAAGCAGAACCTCTGCAATCACGGCTTTTAAAGGACGTTTATGAATGGTATTCATTTAGTATTTGTGTCAAAGTGTTTAGATATGCTGTCACTGCTGTTTGTTAGCTTTCAATATACAGTTTTATCCTGATTAAAGCTTTACTGTAGCCGAATACATGACTGAGTAGTAGCATTTTTGTAAAGGTAGTGTTTAATTTATAGCATGAACGACTGTTATTATGAACATAGAAGTTTGTTGGCCTTTGTTGAAGTATGCACTAGAATTTAGCTAACGGGCTAGCGAAGCAAAAACGAGTTGGTCTTTGTTTATATCCTTGATGCAACCAAAAAATAGCAACAGAACTATAAGCTTAAAAGACATTTACAAACAATAAATCGTACTTACAGTCTGAAGCCAATAAGCAGCAGCTTCTGCTTTTAAAGTGGGAACTGCTTCATCTTTCAGTAAAAGCCTTTGTGCAAATCCAGCTTTGAACTCATGTAGTTTCTGGAAGCTGTCTTCCACAGTGCATCCAGTGTAGAAAATATCACAGATTATAATGGGTTCTATTATCTTTTGACGCATCAAGCCACTCATGTCCGGCGTACACAACTTCCGCTTCCACATGCTGCAACATGGCCTCGCCCACTTTATTGCGTGTTCCTGGGGGCGTGTTTTGCAGGGTTTATGATGTCACCAACCCATTGTAGTCCAAACTGGTTGTTTTTGTAGGCATTAAACTGCCATAACTTTAAAAGACAATATCTCCGTTTGCATTGAACTTTCAGCGCTGTAACTTTGCAGATACTGTTTATGCTCAAGCAGCAACATTACACACTAACTAAAGTTAAAAAAGTGAAATCGCATTGAACCACCTCTTTAACACGTACATGTGAAATTGGCTATGTAATAATGAAAAATGATTAAAAATAGTATGTTAATCTTCGAAAAAAAGCATTTGATCATATATTATGTTAAAAAGAACACTTGAATTAATAACTTTAAGCTTTGAAAACACACTATGGGATATTTTTTCTGCCTTATGCATCTGATCAAACATTGCGGATATATAATACACAGTACAGTTCAAAAGTTTGGAACCACTAAGATTTTTAATGTTTTTAAAAGAAGTTCGTCTGCTCACCAAGGCTACATTTATTTAATTAAAAATACAGTAAAAAACAGTAATATTGTGAAATATTATTACAATTTAAAATAACCATGTACTATTTAAATATATTTGACAAAGTAATTTATTCCTGTGATGCAAAGCTGAATTTTCAGCATCGTTACTCCAGTCTTCAGTGTCAAATGATCCTTCAGAAATCATTCTAATATGCTGATATGCTGCTCAATAAACATTTATGATTATTTTCAATGTTGAAAACAGTTGTGTACTTTTTTTTCAGGATTCCTTGATGAATAGAAAGTTCAAAAGAACAGCATTTATCTGAAATACAAAGCTTCTGTAGCATTATACACTGCCGTTCAAAAGTTTGGGGTCAGTAAGAATTTTTATTTTTATTTTTTTGAAAAGATATTAAAGAAATGAATACTTTTATTCAGCAAGGATGCATTAAATCAATCAATCAAAAGTGGCAGTAAAGACATTTATAATGTTACAAAAGATTAGATTTCAGATAAACACTGTTCTTTTGAACTTTCTATTCATCAAATAATCCTGAAAAAAAATATTGTACACAAATATTTTGTACAATTGTACACATTAAATGTTTCTTGGGCAGAAGATCAGCATATTAGAATGATTTCTGAAGGATCATGTGACACTGAAGACTGGAGTAATGATGCTGAAAATTCAGCTTTGCCATCACAGGAATAAATTACTTTGTCAAATATATTCAAATAGAAAACACCCTAGTGAAAAAAAAAGTATACTTTATTGTATTTTAAATATATTCCCATTTTCTATAGTACACTGCAAATATACTAACAAAAAATGTACTATCATTAAATATATAAAAAGTATATTAGTAGCATATTTTCACAATGCAACTTTTAACACACTTTAAAATAATTGTACTTTAGTATATTTTCTAAAAAATATATTTTAGAAAAATATACTTGAAGTGTAAGTTCAGTTTATTTTTTAAAAATGTATTTATTTGCACTTTATAAAAATATATTTGAGGTATATTTTAACAGTGTGCTGAAAATGATCATTGTAACAATGCACTGAAAGTATATTTAAAAAATACATTATTTAATATCCTTAAGTTGTAGTGTATCTAATGTTAAATTTGAGTATATTTTTTAAGTTTACTTCTTCATAATTGAAATTCATTATATTACTTGTGCTATTTATTTCAGTAGCCTATGACTAATGCATTAAAAGCCCATTTAATGCAGTGTAGCCTATACAATTTCCAAATATGTTTAAATGTTTATTAATTTTACACTGGCAGAATCATTTTACAATCGTACACACAAATCTATATTAAACAACACACCAGCAGCACAAGTAATGTTACATGAGAAAACATATGTTGAGTGGTTAAACTTGAGACTTCAAATGAATTCAAATATCTCTTCAACTTGGTCTGTGACCAATCAGATTTTTGTTGCTCACTGCCGGCTGACATCACGGTCGTCGTCTGAATCCTCTCGCTCAGTCACTCAGGTGAAGTATAATGTCGCAATGTATGATTTATTTAATAAAACACTGAAAGCGCAATATATCGCTCAATCTTGGGGATTCTGACCAGTTCAATCAAGTGACATCGCAGACTGACCGTGATGGCGACGACAACCGGCTAATCTAATGGCCTACGCGATCCTGAAAGAACCGGAGAAAAGTGCTGCTATTGGGAGGTGAGTTGTAGTCTACCAGTTAACAAACTTTATTTTATTTTCTTTAACAAACGGAGAGCGAGATTTCAGCTTGATATCTCGTTTTTGAGTTTGTGTGTGGTGGTTTATGGCACATGTTTGTATGATTGGTTAAATCGGCCCGTATTCTGTACGATATTAATTCATAAAGTGTTTATGCTTGTCTTTGTACCGAAAACAATAAATACATGCCATACTGATACAGTTCCTGCTGCTAATCCTCATTTACTGTTCAAAAATAGTATTGGTTCAATGTAGGATTTAGACAGACTATTGTAAACGTGAATAAAGAGTTGATCATGCTGTCTTATATCTTTGGTATATTCTGTCAACAGATGCTGTTCTTAATGCCATCAGACACAATGAGAAGCTCATCAGAAAATGGAATATAATGTGTAATTTGTAGGCCTATTTGTGTATTGAGGGTCACCATGGTCCAATATTTTTTTTCTTTAATGAAAAACATGGTAAGTTTTGCTGAATCTATGTTAAGTTTAAATAAAAACCATTGGATTTGTCAGTGAAATATGTCTCTTCATTAGTGATGTTCTTATATTTTATTTAATTTAGTGGCCTTGAAAACAAATGCATTCAACTTTGGGAAAAAGTGTTAAACTGTATTTAAATAGTAGCACAACTGTATTGTGTGAGATTATGTAATTCAAAGTACAGTAGTCAACTTTTGAAATGGATCAAAAAAGTTAGGACAACATTGATTAAAGGTTTTGATCCGCTTCAAATGTTGACTATATTATACAAAGTATAAGTAATAACAAAGTGTATTGTTATTGACTGCAAAGTGTGTAATGTTTAATATTTGGAATAAGCCAAAGGTACTGAGCATACAGTATATACTATTACCTGTAAAATAATATATTCAGTGTATATTACTTGTGTTTTCTGAAGACACTCGTAATTATTTTGTATTGTACTTAAATCACAAATAAACTGTACTTATAACACAAAGTGTACTCATAACAGAAATAAAGTATACTTATAACACAAAAGTATACTTATAACAGAAATAAAGTATACTTATAATACAATGTATATTATAACAAAAAATATACTTTTAACACAAACTAAGTACACTTTAATATCACTAATCAAGCATGTAATTAGTCCCTACACAGGCATATACTTAAAGTGTACTAAGTATACTTGAAGTTGTTCCAATTTAGTACACATAAGTATACTAAAGTTGTATTTTAATACTACTTAATTTCAACTTAAATATACTTAGTACAAAATAAGTTGTTTCAAAATAGCACACTTTAAATGAACTAATCATTAACACACTTGAAATATATTAATAATTAGTCTTGCTGCAAGTATACTTTTTTTTCACTAGGGCAGTTATTTTAAATTGTAATAATATTTCACAATATTACTGTTTTTACTGTATTTTTAATTAAATAAATGTAGCCTTGGTGAGCAGACGAAACTTCTTTTAAAAACATTAAAAATCTTAGTGGTTCCAAACTTTTGAACTGTACTGTATATATATATATATATTAGAAAATATGGTCCTTGGAAAAGGCTAACTGACTTTGGCCATGTTCACACAGCAGCAGAATATGGTTGTCAGTCCTGTATTTAAATGCTTAATACAGTTATGTTACACATAGTGACAACAGCATTTTATAACCGAACTCACATCCGTAAATTTTCAGGACTCACAATCACATTCTCAGAATATTTGCACTGTGTAAACAGAAACGCACTTGACAACTAGTTGTCTGTCATGTCATATAGTGCTAGAAAGCCGGTGTTTTGTTTGTGTTCTCGCGGTTCAATTAGTCTCTATTGTCATGTCAAAAGTGATAATACATTTTAGTTTTATGGATGTCGCCATCTTTAATATTACGTTGGTCACTGTCATTATGGTTATTAGTAAGAGAATACGAGCTTGACACTCGTTGCATGTTCACACAGTGTTCCAAACATTACTGTAAGCTGTTGTGTGAATGAGACATTTCAAGACTCACACCTGTTAGTAAATGCGGTTGTCAATCCCAAAAACTGGCAGTGTCAACGTGGCTGTAAACTGCTTTGGGTGTACAGCAGTAAAGCACTATATAAATGCCTGGGTCATTCATTCATTCATTCATTGATAGCGATAACATTAAAAATGACCATTTATCAGCCGATAATCCTGATATATCCTGCATCCCTAAAACTAATGCTTAGTGTCGATTCAATATTACTCTCAATGAAAAAAATACAACAAATACAATAAAATAGCACACTGACAAACTATTAAACATAAAACATTTATCAACAAAACAAATAGGACTGATGAAATGGTATGCCCATGTAAAAGAGATAGATGAAAGATATTTGGATTTTCTCCTTGATTTAAAAATAACAAAAACACAAAGGCTAACTCATTTATATTTAATTTAAGATATGGAACTGTTATTATCAAAAGTTCCCTTTGCTTTTGCCTCCAGCATCATCCTGTCAGTCATCACGTCTCACTCTCATCATGTGACTCCTGTGGCTCAACTTACCTCAGTATCTCCAGTTTACACTTTATATTCTTCAGTCCAGTGCAGAGCAACTTCACTCCTGAATCCTTCAGATTATTATTGTTCATGTTCAGCTCTTTCAGATTGGTATCTGATCCGAGGACTTCAGCCAGAGCTGAACAGCTTTTGTCTGTTAAGTTACAATCATTTAACCTACAAGGGAAATAAATTACAACACAGAATTAGATGGAACACATATAATACATCTTTCTACATACAAATATTAAATATATTTTCCTTTTTTTATTACATAAACAGTTTTTTTATTTAGTTTTTACTGATTATTCATAGTGGTCAACCGATGGCAGATAGCGATGTCTTAGAGAGCAGAGTGGCCAATGGGTGATCTATCATTAATTTAAAGATAGTAAAAACACATCCATAACAATGGCTGGAATTGAATTTATATTTATTTTATTATTTTAATATATAATAAATTTATTTATTTAATATATAATAAATCATTAAAAAAAATATTTGAAAAAATAAATAGAATTTGAACTTGATAAAAAATATTTGTATAGTAGTCAACATTTGAAGTGGATCAAAACCTTTCATCAAAGTTGTCCTAAAACTTTCCTCTTAGGACAACTTAGTTCTTAGGACAATTTTGATTAACTTTTTTGATCCACTTCAAATGTTGACTACTGTAGACAGACCATCTTAAAATGTGTACATAAAATATGATACAACAAGCTTTTGCATTACATTACGTTTTTGTCCCACACAATTAAAAGTACAGAACTACTCATAAATCTAAGCATTTAAAATATAAAATTATTGGGAGATACAGAGTGACAACTGATAATATACATGTACTTTATTTAAGCTGTTATATAAAATCTAATTGTTTTATATTACAACCTTTCAGAATTACATCTTGCTTTTTGCCAATATATAAATAACATCTGTACCAAATTACAAATTATTCTATTCTATTCTTTTATTATTTATTTATTTATTTATTTTATTTTTTACAATTTGAGCATCTGAATAAAATGTATTCATTTTTTTCCTCAAGTATGAGCTAATACAATGATGAGATGATCACAAGAGCAAAACACGACAAAATATACTGAATGACTTACAGAGCTCTTGTGGAGGTTTTGATGACTGCTGATAATCTAATGAGACACTCGTCTGATTTCTTGAATTTATGAAGCTCAAACTCCTCCAGCTCTTCCTTTGATGTCAACAACACAAAGACCAAAGCAGACCACTGGGCAGGTGAAAGGTCACCAGATGAGAGACTTCCTTTGCTAAGGTGGGTCTGGATCTCCTTCACCAGAGTTTGGTCATTCAGTTCATTCAGACAGTAGAACAGATTGATGGATCTCTCTACAGGCAGATTATCTTCTAATTTCTGCTTGATGTACTGAACTACTTCCTTATTGATCTGGTCATTGTCATCTTGCTGTGTCAACAGACCCTGTAAGAGTCGTCGATTGGACTGGAGTGACAGACCGAGGAGGAAGCGAAGGAAAAGGTCCAGGTGTCCACTGTCACTCTCGAGCGCCTTGTCCACTGCAGTCTTGAGAAGATCAATCATAGTTTTATTTTTCTTGTTGATGTCTAGAAACAGATGTGCAAAACGAGTCTTGAGCAAATTTTTATTTTTGTTTTCCTGTTCTGTAGACTCGTGATCAAACACACTTTTCTTGTTGATGTCTAGAAACAGATGTGCATAAAGGGCTGCAATAAACTCTTGAATGCTCAAGTGAACAAAGCAGTACATGGTACCAAGAGTGATCCCTGTTTCCTCCTTAAAGATCTGGGTACACATGCCTGAGTACACTGATGCCTTATAGACGTCAATACCACAGGCTTCCAGGTCTGTGTCATAGAAGATCACATTGTTTCTTTCCAGCTGATGAAATGCCAGTTTCCCCAGTGAAAGGATGGCGTCTTTATCCCAGGAAACATCTGGTGTGTATTCTCCATCATACTTTCGGCGGCTCTGCTGGATCTGAAACCGGAGAAAGTGTGTGTACATTTGTGTCAGAGTCTTGGGAGTGTCTTCAGTGTTTGATTCCTGCTGTGTTTTAGAGATCTCATCAGCCTGATTGTTTTTCACATCATTATTTCTTTTCTCCTCCAGAATGTTCTGGAGAACAGTGGCTGAAATCCAGCAGAAGACTGGGATGTGGCACATGATAAAGAGACTCTTTGATTTTTTAACATGATCAATGATTGTGTTGGCCTGATTCTGATCCGTCAATCTTTTTTTGAAGTACTCTCCCTTTTGTGCATCATTGAATCCTCGTATCTCTGTCAGCCGGTCGATACAGTCAGGAGGAATCTTACTGGCAGCTGCTGGTCTGGTGGTGATCCAGATGAGAGCAGAAGGAAGCAGATTTCCCTTCATGAGGTTCGTTAGGAGAACATCCAAAGAGGCTGGTGATGATACATCACACCACGCCTCATTACAATCAAACTTCAGAGGAAGACGACATTCGTCCAATCCATCAAGGATGAACAGGACTTTGAATTGATTCCTTCTTGTAAGGTTCAGTCCTTTTGTCTCTGGGAAAAACTGAGTTATAAGGTCCATCAAACTTAGTATTTCTTTCTCCTTTAAGTTCATCTCTCTAAATGGAAGAGGAAAAATTAATCTGATATCTTGATTTTCTTTTCCTTCAGCCCAGTCCAGAACAAACTTTTGCACATTTTCCGATGCCAGCGACTCCTTTTGTCAGTACAGTTCGGATCTCCTCGTCTTGTTCAGGAGCTTCAAACAATTGTGTGCATTTAACCTGTATCTCTTGAGATTCATGACGCCTGGAAGCAACTTCAATCTGTCTGACCTCATGTTCAGTATTGACCTGTTCACTGCCACCCTGAGTGATATAGAGATCTGTGTAGATGTTATTCAGAAGTGTGGAGTCGCCTTGCTTCGCAATTCCTTCAAACACACATTGATACTTCTTCTTTAGGCCACATTTGAGCTGACGAATTAAGAGCAGCTCATCTAAACACAGAAACAGAAAATAGATAGTTTTAGTCTTAAATTTCTCTCCTACATTTATAAGTGTCAATCAGACAGATGATCATGAGTCTCTGACCTTCTAGAGCATCAGCAGCTTCATCTTGCTTCATCTCTCTCAGGTAATGTAGTGTGAGATCAAGAGCTGCTGCTTTGGTACTGCATCCATTCTCATTAAAGTCCTTCACTAAGTTTTGCGTGTTCTCATTTTGTAGTATTTTCTTAAACTTTTCCAACTCTTTCTTCAGAAATGTGATTATTTTGGTCTCAAGATCCTGCAAACAAAAGTAAGAAAAAAGACAGAATAATACAACTTAAGCCAGGGCTTAAAAACTGGAAATAAAAACTTTTTTTTGTCTATAATTTATACCAGAGCTTGAATTAAAATTTATTCTAAGAGCTTGTGACTAAACCTCATAACTCAAGTGCATCCTCAAAGTGTCGTCAAACCTCATACAGAGGCTACACCGCATCAATTGTGAGTCAAGTACTGCACACATTTTAGAGACTGTCTCTGCTTCTTTGCAGTATAAGGGTAAATAAAGAACTGGTCCCGTATTCCTAAAGCTTCTAAGAGTCCTCTCAGGAATTTAACTTAGCTTAAAAACTTATACGTATGAGTCTTAGCTTAAGAGCGATTATGGACCAATCTGAGAACTCTGAGCGAGGAAAAGACAAAAACTTTTATCATACTGAGGAGGTGGGGCTGACCCCATTGCTACATATGACATAGTCGTTTGAAGACTGTGATTGGTTTGTTGTCTAAGGAGGGAAAATAAAAAGAAAAAAAATATTGCTTTTATAGTGTGTATTATAAGCTTTTACTTTGAAATTACAGGCATATTTTTTCCTAGAGGAAACATTTCTAAGAATTTTCTTAGAATTTTGTCACTAGGAGCTACTCTTTGCAGTAAGATTTTTTATGAATATGGGCCCTGGTTCTATGAATAAGTACGCCGTTTTCTTTATTCAAAACATGATGTGCAAAGCTTAATGTTTTATATATTTGAGGAGCGAAGAACGTCTTAAGGCGGGTGCACACTGGGCGATTTTGGCCCTGATTTGGTCATCTGACACAAATTTTGAAAATCCTAAAAGATTCCTATAATCCTAGGCTAAAATCTGTAGTCTTTGATCGCTAGTTTGACGTTCACTGACAGCCGATTAATGACTGTTGCGATCAAATTCTGGCAGTGTCAGAAGATTTGGCGCACAGTCCTGCAGTGACTTCTCCTATGACACACACATCAAATTGTCTTTTTCAAGACAAGCTGTGATCAAAATTAACGCTAGAGATTTCTTTGTTAGACACCATTTCAGTCCCGTGTGTAATGCAGCTCACTGTCACTGAACATGTGTGGGTTGATGATGTAAAACTCTGGACAATTTTTCATGTGTGCGTCCATTTTTAACGCATCTTGACTGTCGTACAGTGTGACATAAATGACAGCTGAGATCCCACAGTGTGACGTGAAGAGATCCATACAGTCTGCTTTAGTCTAGTATTTGCCATTAGTTATATGACAATAACACTTTGTCTTTTATACACAAGCTTTTTGCCAAATATATTAATCGAGCGCCCACAAAGCTAAAATAACCTTTGTAACCTGAAAAGCTGAAATAAACTTAATGCAATGCACTTAATGCTTGAGATGCAGTCGTTCTAATGATGGACAAAACACAAATCTTAGACATTCTTATGAAAAACCTTGTAACTCTACTTGACCTTGATTTTGGAAAATAAAATATAACAAAACACGGAAGTGTCTGACCATACATAAAGCGATAATAATAAATGACAAGGTGTTATTCATTTAAAAAAAAAAAAAAAAATTCCTGAATAGTAGCAATTCTACACTAACCAACAATTTTCGCTGGTTTCAAAACACACCAACAGCTAATGCAGCACATTGTCTTGCATCTTAACTGTGATGATTTGACAGCTTTCACTCTCGCTTGATGCATCAACGTCACTTTTACATAGACTGTACTATTTGAATTCACGATTGGTTGACTGCTAATCTGATGAAACAACATTATTAACCAGTTAATGCTAATTTCAAATAAGCTTTTAAACTTGATTTCATTTTTGTTTCTGTTAAAACTTCATTTGTTTCTGTTTTTTGTTTTCGTTCCTTAAACCGTTTCAGAGCCTTTATTTAAACCAAATTGTATTTACATTTGGTTAACACTATTTATTCAATAATTACAATATCTGTAGTTAAAAGACTAACATGCTAACCAGCTGTTATTTTTAACAAATAGAAAAATTAAAAATTTTGCTTAAAAAGGGAAAAAAAAGTGATCAAGAGGAATTAAATAACATTTCTTTGTTCAATAACATATTTGTTGGTTATAAATAGTGGTTAAACGGATCGTTGTTGATCCGTGACCCGTACGGACCAAGCCCCATGGTTCGGGACCAGTGGCGTAGCGTCTGGGCATGCAAGGTATGCACGTGCATATGGGCCCGGGCGGATTGGGGGCCCGCTATCACGGGCTTAGCCCCAAAGTATACTGCGGGCGTCCGCGCACCGTCCGCATCGCGAAATTTGTGTCATCAGGAGGGTTCGCGGACGTCCGCACTCCCCGTCCGCGTGCAGCCCAATTTTTGTGATGGCACGGACAGTGTGTGTACTGAAAACAGCCCATGCGAGAGTGAATTGAGTGCTTGAAAACAAAAGTCCACTAGATAGTGCGCAGTGCACACGCCGAACGCGTCTTTCTGCAGCCGAATACTTTCAAAATCTCGCACGCGCGTCGACTGTGCGTGAGACAGAACCTGTGTACATATGTTCAGAAAAATGAAGTATAATAGAAATAATGTTGTCAATAACTTGCTATAGCCTATCTATGTTAAATGTACTGAAAATCATTAAGAATCTGAATAAATGGACCAAAAAATGGTCCATGCCATGTCTTAGCGATGATCTATATTTGGCCGGTATTCGCTTTTCTGTCATTTTTAAAGTGGGTTTCTGAAACTTATGCATGTAGTAATGTCAGTAGTACAGAATTTTAAATGAGTCATATTGGTTTTCTGAAAAAAAAAAAAAAAAACGACTACATCTGCACATTTTAAGATACTGCACAAGATGTGAATAAATGTTACTCGTACACTCGTTGGGGTGGATAGGCTACTCTTTATTCAACGAAATAAAATGCACATAAAACGTGATGAAAACAAATTTAGAGAAGAAACTAATAGTAAATTTATTAGGAATAAAACATGTGCATTAAAAATAGTCTGTGACAGAATAATTAATTAATAACTGGAATAATCTTCGGACTCATCGCATCTGAAATGATGCTGTGATCATTCTGAAATTCCAAAGTCTAATTTTTGAAATAGATCTGCAATGCAAAGTCAAAATGATGGAGGATCGTATAGTATGCCTACTGTAGTGCTGTTAATGATGATATCTTATTCATATTAAAGTCCGCGAAGCCAAGGGGGGCCCGTAAAAAAAATTTGCATATGGGCCCGGGTCTGACTTGCTACGCCACTGTTCGGGACGCATGTGATTCTTGGATCAACTGCAAGTTTAACCGCAATAGAGTGAAAGGTTATCATTTGCATGTTTACACATTAAATAGATATAAAACCATTCCAGCGCTAGAAGAGGCAAAAGAGGATATATTTCGGTATTGCACGCAGCGCTGTTATCGATGCGCAGACACACACACACACACACAGATGCGCGTTTCAGATCGCTTGCGAACTCCCAATTGATTTCTCTTTCGTGTCCTCAATGCACTTGGATGGACACATGCACGCATTTTGTCAGTCAAAATACCTCTCTAGGCAAATATTCTCGTAAATATATTCGGTTATGTCTTAATTGAACGAGGTGAGAATTCGGATGTGTATCTAGCTGATGTGCGCGTGCATGGGGTCTTACTCTTAAAGTGACAGCAAAATATAAATACCTGCTGTTGTCTGTCATGTAAATCAAACAACAAAACACAGCTTTAACAAAGATTAATCTATATTAAATTTATAAAGTGAACAGTGTCATTTTACATTTAATCACTACATTTCTGTACACGAAAATTAATACTACAGTTAGACCTTATAATTTATTTTTAACTTTATGTTGTATTTATCTGTGCTTGTAATTGATGTACAGTATTTGTTCTTTTTACAGTCTGTTCACTTGCCTTTAATAATGTATTAGTTAGGCTAGTAGTTTCTGCTGTGGTATCAAAGTAGTTAAAGTGGGCTAAGTAATAAATGCCCCCACCCCCAATATTTTTTTTTTTTTTTTTTTTTTTTTTTTTTTTGCTGATCCGAAAAATGATCCGATCCGTGACTTAATAACTGTGATATGATCCGAACCGTGAGTTTTGTGATCCGTTGAACCACTAGTTATAAATATTGAACATTTATGTAAATGTGTTTTCCTACCTGGAAGATCCACAGGAGATTGTCTGTGAAACTCTCGTGTTTCCTGTGAGTCTGAACGTCTGAGTCTAATGTCTCATACTGAAGCCTGTAATCAAATAAATCAAATAAAATCCAGTCAAAATATTACAGAAAGAGAATAAAGCATTAGCTGTGAATACTCTGATAAATACTTGATCTAAAATGTTTACAACTTCTAAACACAGTCAGTGCGTGACCAAAAACTAGAAACACACACAATACCTTTTATTAGATGATGGTTTTCTCTCACTGAAGTTTGGTGGAAATCCCTCTTTTGACCCGTCACTCTTCAGAGACACAGAGCTGGACACATGTGATCCTGATCTTACTCTAATGACACAAAGAACAGAGAGAAACACTTTACTACAGGAGATACTTTAGTCTAATTTGAAAAGGTTTAATGTTGCAAATAGTAATTAAATGCAGTATAGCTGTGAATTTGTTCATTTATGATAATGGTTGGATGGATGGATATATACATGTTTAGTTGCATGATCTATTTTCCATAGTGAATTTACGCCTCCTTGTGTCTGTCTGTGTAATTGTGTTACTGGAATGAGCTCCATAAGGTTCCCAGGAATTGAGTTTTATTGTGATTTATTGTTTTATTCAGTCAAGTTCAATCACATACACCACTGAGGACAAATAATGCAACACTATAATGTAAACACACAAAATACCTTTTATCAGATGATGGTTTTTCCCCACTGAAGCTTGGTGGATCTTTTTTTTTAGAATGATCACTCTTCAGAGACACAGAGCTGGACACATGTGAGTCTGATCTTACTCTAATGACACAAAGAACAGAGAGAAACACTTTAGTAAAGGAGGATAAACTGTGTCTGAAACACATCCGTGTCTTTATCTAATCCTCCACAGAAATACACACACTCACACAATTTACAGTTTTATAATTAAAGATTTTTTTACGGGCTCACACTGGATTAATGATTTCTTTAAATGTACATGAGTGAGATTAAATATGTTAAAAATACCTGACTCTAGTTTAAGAGATGGACAGAAATGACAGAAGACAGAAATGGAGAGCAGAAATGTCTGTGCGACAGAGTTTTGTTAGCAAACTTCAATTAAATTAAATGACCAAAAAACCAAAGTCATGTATTTGGATTAGTAATTAACAAATTATTAACTGTGATATTGTATATAGAGCAAATGGTGCTTTACAGACAATGTCAGAGTTAATTTAAGAAGTTTACATCTGAAGTTGTTTAAAGCATTTCCAATATATATCAATGTCTAGAGTTGTTGTTATTCACAGTAAAACACAAACTCCAGCAGAGTTTAAAGTGAAACAGACGCAGTGTTACCTGTGTTTCTCTGAGAGACTCATCTTAGAGAGAGAGACCTTTCCTCGCTCAGATAAACTGACACTGAACACAGATCAATCAATCAATCACTCAACCTGGAAATGACACGATTTCACAGAGATGAAGAATTATTGAAGAACAGAATGAAGAATACTGAGTTACCAACAACAGCAACAACAATCAATAAAATAAAGTGAGTTACAAACAAATATATTGACATGTAAAATAACTGAATGATCTTAATCATTTCAGATTAATGAGTTTAACTGATTCATGGATTAAATATGAATTCATTTGGGAACGGAAAAAAAAAAAAAAAAAAAAAAAAAAAAAAAATATATATATATATATATATATATATATATATATATATATATATTCTTGCCACTAATTGAAATCAAGCAAACAATTCAAATAAAATGTATTTAAAAATGTATAAAATAACTATTATTATTCCAAATTACTCTTATACAACATGAATGAAATGGATTCAAGACCAACCTGATCAAATTACATAAACTATACTTAATTTGTTGCCATAAGCAATGATAATGCAAATGCTCACTGGAGTCTGGAGCCAAATAACAACAAATGAAGGCAGCAAACTGGCAATGGTGATCTACTGTCTGACTTATCGTTAAAATAGTCAACATGACTACAGTGGTTCAACCTTAATAGTATAAAGAGATGAGAATACTTTTTCTGAGCAAAACAAAAAAAATGATTTCCCTTTTCATGTCAGTCTCCTACGCAGTTGATGTTGTACACACATAATATCTTAATTTGTGTTCTGAAGATGAACGAAGGCCTTAGGGGTTTGGAGTGACATGAGGGGGAGGAATTAATGACAGAAATGTCATTTTTGGGCGAATAAACCCTTTAACAGAGATGTTAGCTCTTGTCCAGGAAGTTAACTTGTGATTAGGACACTTACTGAATGACTAAATGCTGAAATGTGACGGACAACAGAAAACCTGTTATATGTAAAGTAAAATATAATCCTTCAGATTGCTTTTCTTTTTTCCCCCAAGTGTCCTGATTGTTTATTTGTTTGAACAAATGTTTACAAGGGATGTAACCATTTACAGATCTGTATCAAGTTTCAGATAAGCGAAAGCACAAACTGATTACCATGCTATGCAGTGAGATCCCAATATTACCTTGAATATGTGAAAATAATGTTTAATGTTGAAATTTGGTTCCTTGTTGATCTATGAACTTGTTAGCACACCATTGTGTTAGTTTGGGAGAAGGCACAAAACTGCAGTAAACTGTTGAAATACTGCATTATGTTCTATTTTTTTGTCAGATTAGATGTTTCTTTTTATTCCTGGAGCAACTGTGACAATAAATGTTTATAAATGTAACACGTGTTTGACCATTTATTTAATATAAATAAAGAAATGTAAGGTAGTTATATAAAGCAAGTAAGAATAAGATATTTGAAAAGAGTAAGGTTTATGTATTACACAAGCTTAAATTGCAGTTTATCAGTTACCATAACTTTTATTTAATTCATTCAAGTCAACTGAACATGATGGGGAAGCTTAAGTAAAAGTTACCTTTTTTACGTTGGATTTATGTGAATAAATTGGATGGAAATTTTATATGCAATTGAATTACAGAAGTTTTACCTTCTGGGGTTAAATATTGAAACTGAACACAATTTATTATATTCTTTATTGCAGTTTAATATCATTTTACAATCATATTTACCCAATCTTTATTAATTGTTGAATCGTTTGTCATTTGATCATTACTTGATTTTGATTTCATTACTTTCAAATGATCCTAAAATAACGGAGTAAATGTAACCTGAATTATCATAGTCATACTGTATAACTATTAATCATAATTTATATATATGAACTGAAATATTCGATCCAATAATAAAAAAATATGTCTACTTCATCTACATGTTTGCTGTAAATGTCTGGTTCAAAAATACTTTCGATTTCGCATCACAAAAACAATAGTGTAAAACGGAAGAGAAAATGGGAGGAAACCTTCATAAACTCACTCGTTTTCAACAACTCTTTATCAATAAACTTCATGTTTTATCATCCGTGGCCTTCAAAAGATTGTAATTTCTGGAAGATTCTTCATCTGTTCGGAGCAGCAGAATAAATAACAATGATAAGAACACTTCTGTAACTTCACATTTAAATCACGCTTACACATACAATATCAAATTCATAATAATTACAATTAACTGTAATCGAGAATATGTTAAAACTTACTTGCAGTCTTGTCCTCTAAGAAGAGAATTTATAAGTATTTAAAAACTCCTGCGCATGAATCAAATCCAGTGGGAAACATGTTTACACAGTATCCTTCCCTGCGCTCCATTGGGAAGTGCGCATTCCTACGCCCTAATCCATTCATGTGGTTTCCTCCGGAGGGATGAAGGGTGTAAGGGGCCAAAACACTCTTTTTTTTTTTTTTTTTTTGGAACTGCGTCATCTTAACGAGACAATCAAGGAGGATAGATTGTGCAAACGGCGCCTTTTGTTTAACGTTAGTTTATATATTTATTTATTATCGGTTTATTCAGTATTTTTAACCGGGTGTGCTGGGTGGTGCGTCATGTAAAAATGTGGCCGATCGCCGATGCATGTTACGCTGAGTGGGTTTACAGCTAATAAACGTTCTCAGACCAGGGGTGTCAAACATACAGCAAAGCTGTCCAATCTGGGGTGATTTGAAGTATAATTAAAATAATAATAAAATAAAAATAGAGATGCAGTAGTCCATTGGCCATAAATCCAAACGTTTTTAGATTTATTTTGGTCAATCTTTATTCCGGGCTTGCAAACAAACTGCTTTGTAATAATTTCACAAAATTTAATTTATGGAAATATTTATGAAGTCTGTAAACAGGACGTTAACACAGATGCACGCTAAATACGGACACAAAGAGGAGAACAGACGCGCCAGCAGAGAAAATACTGCACAAGCTCACTGTTCGCGAAATATAGGAAGAATAATATAAATACTGAATTAGGGTTGATATGAATGTTTCTCTGAAGGGGACTGTCTTCAGAAAAGTTTTGATGGCATTTCCTCTCATCTCTGTATGAAGTAGCTTTGTGTATAACAGTAACCAAGGAAACGCTATATCGCTGCTGTTCCAAAAGCGCCACCTACTGTCAGAGATTAAATTTGCATTTTCATTCAGTCCGTCTGCTGATTGTGCAGGTGTTTTATGAAGCATAATTTCACAAAACTAAAGTCAGACTAGGGCTGGGCGATATATCGCATGCGATTGTCACGCGCATTTCGTCAGTAAAGCCGGTTCCCTGATTACCGCTAAATCGCCATCACCTGCTTTCAAAAGGAGCGGCATTTAATAGTCAGAGCCTTAGTTCACTGATAAGCTACACAATATCGCGTTCATTATCGCAGATGAATCGCCTTCGATAATGAACGCGATACTGCGTAGCTTATCAGTGATCTAAGGCTCTGTCTATTAAATGCCGCTCCATTTGAAAGCAGGTGATGGCGATTTAGCGGTAATCAGGGAACCGGCTTTACTGACGAAATGCGCGACAATCGCATGCGATATATCGCCCAGCCCTAAGTCAGACAATGCTGTTTTTGCTGTTAATCTTGAAATTATACAATAATTTAAATTAAAAACAACTGCTTATTCATAACATCTTTGTTGGGATTGTGATAAAATTCAGTATTTGCCTCTAATATCAAAGAGCTACACATTTTTGTTTAAGGCCAGTTTGGCCTGTGAAAACATTAACAACAAATACATTTGCTTTAAAAAAAATAAATAAATCTGCAAACAGTACCAGAATCGGCCAATTTGCTTAAAAAATGGAATTGGCCATGATAAATAAAAATTGGTGCTAATAAAAAATATTAAATAAAGCATCATTTAAATAAATCTAATAGTCGTTTTGCTGTAAAAACAAATGCTGTTTTAAAGAGCAGTGTACTAGTTCTCTCGCAAATTAATTTGTTGTTTATATGATTAATATTAATGCAACTATAAGCGCATTAAGGTTAAAAAGAAAAAATGGTAATTCTGCCGCACATTGTTCATTTGTTTCTAATCCGACCATCAACCTAAAATGAGTTTAACACCCCTGCTCTAGACCAGTGGTTCCCAAAGGCGGGGTCGCGACAGCGAGGGAGGGGTCGCGAGATGATTTCCAGAAATAAAAAATAATAATAATAAAATAAAAATTAAACGATTAGAAATAGCATATTTTATCGATAATTGTAACAAAATACTAAAAATAGTAGTTAAAAAAAAAACATGCAAATAAAAAAGCCATCAACCTTTCGATTTTCGTTCCTCTCGACCGTGACTCCTGAGGTGATTACAACAGATTAATGACATAGCATCAGTTAGCAGGTCAGTTTACAGCACCATGTTAAACATTCTGATATGTGCACGTTGGTAATTCTTTAGGCTTTAAGCTTTGGATATTATTTTTGTCTAAATGAAATGTGGTTAATATCGACCAAAGACAATGCAGGGAGGCCAGCGGAGGAGAGCGGAGAAGCACCGCCGTCATACCTTTGTAGTTCATGCAGCACGCGCTATTGTGTTTTCACAGATGCTGCGTTTGCAGTGCGCAACTGATCAATGGCTGTATATCACATACAATACATTTACTTATTTTTATTTAAAATCCAAAAGTTGTTACTGAATATGGCTGGTCAGCATTGCGATTCTCTTTGTATATAACTTCCACTATATTTCATAGATGTCATGTTTAAACGCACTACATTTAAATGTTTTATAAATTATATTACTATATATGAAGTAATACTTTAGATTTATATATTATGTTTCTCACGGAAGTGGCAAAACATGTAAGCTAAGCGTAAGCTTTATGTTGAAATCAAAAACATTTTAAATTTAAACATAAAATAGACAAAAACAGGCGATCTTTTCACCTTCACGAAGAGACGACTGCTATCGTTTAATCTGCTTGTTCACCTAAATGCCAGGTAAGGTGCCATTTTCCTTGCTTTACCCGAGGCAAAAAAGCGAAGTGTAAATGTGTAACAGAGACTTTAAATTATATGCATCAAGGGTGACCACCTGGCTATTAATCTGTTGCAGGACAGTAGATGTGATTTTGCGGGACAATGCGGGACACGTGAGACAGATACATTTAAAACTGCTATGTAAATATTGATTTACATTTGTTGGGAAACTTGGCATATGCGCCAATTAATGTTTCTGCCGGTGGGTGCCCACACTATAATGTTGCGCTTATGGCAACATTAAATCCTGGAGAGAAGACAATTCTAGATTTACGGCTGCACATGCAGGAGGACAAAGTTTGAGCACGCAGATGCAATATATCTGAGCGAGAGCGCGCGCGCGTCCAGTTTTGTGCAAAGGAATCCGCATTTGATGGGCTCTCGTGATACAATAATGCGTTCTCGACATTTTTCAATATAATAACGCCATAGAACCCGCATTAAATGTAGGCTACTATGAGAAGAAAGTCGTGTCTGAACGTCGCAATTTTGGTTAAAACAAATGAAGAATATCTCGTTTTTCCGTAGACCATTTCCGTGGGTGGTGCTTGACGCCGCCGTTCGTTGGAAATATTTGCCATCAGAATGGATGATTACATGCTTTTAATCATCGATTTAGGCAGCTTTGAGCAACTCTTGAGGTTCTTAAATAGTATGTGAGATGAAATCCTTGCTGGTGTAATTGTGTTTACCGACTTTGAGGCCCGCACTTATCCCTTTGCGCTGTCCACTCAGTTGTCATCAACGGGAAAATCTCTCTCTATTTCGTTGGTTGGTTATTTTCATAGCTAGAATATGACGGCTGCACAAATAGATTTTTAAATGCCAGTCACAGTTTTTATTATATTTCTTACTGTTGTATTGTAATTTCAGGGATGAAAAAAATCAGACATAAATGAAATGCAGGACAATACTTAAGTCTTGCGGGACGCAGGACAAAGCTCCCAATTTCGGGACTGTCCCGCAAAATGCGGGACGGGTGGTGAGCCTATATGCATCTATGGTGAAATTACTAGTTTTTTTGCGTCAATACATGTTTATTTTAATGCGCCAGTGCGCCGTCGTTTTAATTCAGCGCTGTGCAGCACAGTAAAAATAGACTCGGCGCGTAAATGATCGCTGCACTGCTGCAGACGCTCCTGGAACGCACTGCCGGACTGCATCCGCGTGCAGTGTGAAATCCGTTAATATGGGCACAGAACAATGCGCACTGCAAACAGAGTATGTGTGAAACAGGCGTTAGTGCGTGTGCGCCATTGCGCACAACATTTATACTTTAACCACCTCCGAGGATAGCGGGGGTCGCGAGTCAATGGCATCTTTATTTTGGGGGTCGTGGGCTGAAAAGTTTGGGAACCCCTGGTTTAGGACACTAAATCAGACACGACAAATTAAAAACACCATGGCGTCAATTTAAATGTATGCCAGAAGTACTTTTTAAATTAATAATTAAAAATAAGTAGGCCTATAATATAGTTAGTATTAGCAGTATATTATAAATAAAAAGTAAAATGTAATTATAATAAAATAAGTAGGCTATAAAAATACAAATATCAGCATTCGCAGCTTATATGGACCGCACGCCACTGCACGTTTGATTTAGTGTTGCGGTTGAACTGCTATGTACTGTACTTTATGTGATTTATGCGTACTCTAATATTGTTTGTAGTCTAAATGAGTTAAACATATTTAACTGATCTCATTGCTGTGTGTAGTAACTTATATATTTGTATGTTTCTATGTTTAGATTATTAAGCTAAGCATCTGACTAAGCATCTGAATTAACCTGTGAAGAAAAGCAAATGAGGATCAAGTTGTTACTGAAAATAAATTGCTTCGATGATAAAGGATGTTCTGAGTTATTCCATGCGCAGTCAAGAGTTGATTGAAGCCTTTGTCAAGTTTGGGCAGACATTGAGGCAGAGAAGAATCCCTACATAACTTGACAGTTTTGATGACAAATGGACATATTCTGCTGCAGAGGGGTCCTATTTCTGTTTGGTTGGTGAGTCGTTTAAACTTTTTTTTAATCAATTTTATTCTTTTATCTTTGGTAATAGACAAAGAAATAACACAATTAAAATAATCCAAACAAACAAAAATGTAAATAGGAATATACAAATTCAGAAATAAATGTACAGATTTGTTATCAACTAATTATACTCCAGTTCAAAATACCAATTATTTACAGTACAGATCTTTGCTGTAAACACAAAATTATTAAAGAGCAGGGGATTATGGGTATTCCACAGCCACAATGCTTCTCCAGTGAGCATGATCAGTAAGAATATGAAGTTTTATAATTTATAATTATAATTATTTTTACAGTACATGAAGTTACTGTTTCTGTTTTCTCTGAATCCTCAAAATTCTCACTTCTCAATTTTTGATTCTTTATTTCTTAAACAATTTAGATTTATAACTATTTACAACAAAGCCCAAGATCCGCCCACATTCATAAGATACAGAGACAAGAGGGGAGAAGAAAAAAAAAAAAAAAAAAGAAAAAGAAAGAGGGGAATCATTGTTAAGAGGTATAACCAATACCTCTCAAGATTTCAAGAGGTCTGATAAAGACTCAATAAGGTCCAACCAAAACTGTACTGTCCTTCTGGTGGCGCCATGCACTTTAGCTGTGGTACACTCCAAAAGAGCAATGTCCAGCATATAGGACATCCAAGTAGACGTAGCAGGGATAGATGGCTCAAACCAAAGTCTCAGGATAACCTTTTTGGCAGCAGTAAGGGCAGCAGACAAAATCCTCATTTGATTGGCCGACAGTGATAGTGAGGAATCATCCAACAAAAGAAAAAGCAGTGGATCCTTTTGGATCTGAGTTTTTAGAAGATCAGTCAATATGTCCTGCACCGAGGACCAAAACATCTCAATTCTAGAACAGTTCCAGAACATATGCATATATGTACCTTGACTTGCATTGCTGCATAGGTGACATAAAGGGTCAGGCTTTCTTTTCATTTTATACAATAAACAGGGGGTGGCATACGCCTTATAGATTAACTTATAATGAATCATTTGATGTGCTGGGTTCTTTGAGGTAGCAAAACAATTTCTCCAGACAATGTCCCAGTCAATCAGAGTGTTAAGTTCTCTCTCCCAGAAGCTCTCAATCGGAATATTTGAGTACTGTCGTATCACAAGCGATTTATAAACTATACTCACAATACCTCTAGAATCCATACTAGAATCTATCCAGTTTATCATAGGATGAGGAGATAGTTTAGTCGACCAGGGTACACCATATGCTTTCAATGCAGATCTCAATCTTAAGTACAAGAAAAAGGAGAATCCTGGGAGGGAGAATTCATCTTTTAGAATCTGAAAGGACTTGAGCCCATAATCATTGTATAGATCTTTTAAAGTGTAAATACCACATTCAACCCAACATTTGGAAACGAATGGTTTGTTACCAGTACAAATATTATTATGATGCCAGATGGGGGTAGATTCACAATAGAGATTTGAAACTCCCATAATCCTTTCTGCTGCTTTCCAGATTTTAATAGAATTACTTATAATTGGGCCAAACTTTTCCAGTGTTTTCTTCGATACATTAGTAAAGGATAAATCTTGTAGACGTAATAAAGACCAAAAATCTGGTAGGGATAAGCCACCATGAGGTTTTAGCCAGTGCATAGATTTAAGTCGAATTCTAGGCCTTTTATTATTCCATAAGAATTTTGTTACTGCCGTATTAAGCTTTTTAAAATAACCAATAGGTGGTGCCTGAGGTAACACTGAAAATAAAAAACTTACCCTTGGAAGTATATTCATCTTAACTGTGGCTATCCTACCATGCAGCGCCAAGCAGAGTGGAGACCAACAGAGAAGATTACTTGTGATCTTATCAAGAAGAGACTGATAGTTCCACTTGGAGATGTGAGATAATGAAAGAAAAACTCTAATTCCAAGATAGTTAAACTGGTCACTAACGGGAATCATATTAGGTAAGGCCTGAATCTCTGATTTGGCAGCTAGGTTGAGGGGCAGAAGTACTGATTTGCTCCAGTTAATTTTATAACCGGACAGTCTACCGAATGTATCAAATAATTTTAAGCATTCGTTAACCGAATCTGTGATATTTGATACATACAACAAAACGTCATCGGCATAGAGTGAAATTTTATGGGATGTATTCACACAGCTTATAGGTGCTATTGCAGGGCATTGTCTGATCGCTTGGGCCAGAGGCTCCAATGATAAATTAAAAAGCAGGGGTGACAGGGGACATCCCTGACGAGTGCCCCTGCCAAGACAGAAGGAAGGAGAAATTGAAGCACCAGTAAGTACCCTGGCTGAACAATTAAAATAAATAGTTTTAACAGCTCGCAAGAAAAAAGAGCCAAATCCAAAATGCTCTAGGACAGACCACAAGAAATTCCACTCAATTCGGTCAAAAGCTTTCTCTGCATCCAGAGAAAGAACTGCAGAAGAAGCTGTATAGGAGTCTGCTTGTTGCACAATATGAAGAAGCCTACGTATATTGTCTGCCGCAAATCTCCCCCTTAGAAAACCTGATTGATCATGGCTTATCAAGTCTCCTACACATCTATTCAATCTTAGGGCCAAAACTTTTGCCATCAGCTTAGAATCTGTGGACAGAAGGCTAATTGGCCTATAACTAGAGCATTCAAGTGGATCCTTCCCTTTCTTCAGCAGCAAAACTATTAAAGCTGTGTTTTGGTCCCTGTGTAAAGCACCTGATTCTAAAGCAAAGTTAAGCGAGTTGAGAATCAAGGGTGCTATTATATCCCATAATATCTTCAGTAACTCTGGGGGAATCCCATCTAACCCAGGGGCTTTATTAGTGCTCATGGAATCCAGGGCAGATTTTAATTCCCCGATTGTCAATGGGCTATCTAATATATTGCGTTGAGAGTCATCTAATTTAGGAAGATTTAGATGTTTAAGGAATAAATCAAAATTAGTTGGGTCAGTGCTGGATTCGGAAGTATACAGATATTTGTAATAGGATTCAAATGTCCTATTTACGTCCTTAGGTTGAGTATATACTGTACCCTCATGCCTTATAGCGGATATACTGGCCTTAGATTCAGCATCTTTCAGCCTCAAAGCCAACAGCTTAGAAGAGCGCTCACCATGGAAATAATAAGAGTGTCTTGTACGATGAATGATGAATTCTGCTCGATGTAAATATATAGATTTTAATTCTGATTTAAGAACTTTAATTTTTTTAGCTTTAGATTCACAAAATTTGCCTTTTAGTTCTTTCTCTAGTAAATAGATTTGATTTTCTAATTCAATTTTACAGCTCTCTCTACGCTTTTTATTAAAGGATGAAAAGCTTATACATTTACCCCTAATAAAACATTTAGATTTTTCCACAATACCTGGGGGTTAGAGACTGAATCTTTGTTGATCTGTAAGAACTCTTTCAAGGAGCTGCGTAGTTCAGCCACAAATGTACAGTCTTGTAATAGGGAGGTATTAAATCTCCAGCGATTGTGTCTGGAGCCCAACGATACCGCGGTTAAAGATGTAATTACTGGAGAATGATCCGATAAAAGAAGTGGCAGAATATTAACTTTACTAATAAAGGGGATAAGAGAAGGGGACATAAGTAAATAATCAATCCTTGAATAGCTCTTATGACGAGCTGAAAAAAACGTATAATCCTTAACACCGTCATTTTGTAAACGCCAGACGTCACATATGTTAGTGTGTCGCAAAAATGAATTAAAACAACCAGAAATGATTGAATCAGCCTTAGAGGCATGAGATCTATCTAACTGGGGGTCCAACACAGTATTAAAATCGCCCCCTAGCACCACAAGACAGTCCTCTAAACTCACAACTAAACGTAAAAGTTCTTGAAAAAATAAGGGATCACCTTCAGTGGGTGCATATACAGACACAAAAGCATATTTAGTATTATTTACGGAACCAACAGCATAAGTGATTCGGCCTTCTGTATCTCCACCCGATCTTATAATTGAAAAATCAAAATTACGCTTAGACACAATCAGCACCCCTTTAGTTTTGTTGGCAGCCGAAGAGGAGCATATCACTTTAAAGTACCTATTTTGAAAGCGATGCACGTCAGCTGCTTTCAAATGAGACTCTTGTATAAGGGCGAGATTGACATTTTTGCATTTTAGATAATCCAAGCATTTAGTTCGTTTAATGGGGCTATTTAACCCATTGACGTTCCACGACAATATATTTATAGCCATATATTACTAAGGAAGAGCAGACCAGCCCAACCAGAACTGAGGCGGGAAGAGAAGATAGCGGTGATCCCGGAAAGATATCGGTGATCAAAACAAATGCATACACATACACGTTTATAAACATAACGCATAAAAAAACATGGATAATACAAGTTAAACTTACTTGGACGGTCTTGGGCATAAAACAAAAAGCAAAACAAGAACAGTAACAAAATGGGCAGTAAGCGAAGAGTTGGAACACACTCTTCTACCTGCCCTGAAGTAACATTATTTGGATACGCGGCCAATTTAGCAGTGCGGCTCGTCCGTCATCACCCAACCCGGTCATTTTCCGGATGAAAAGACAATCAAATTTTCTCAGTAAGGTCCTCCATAGGAACTGCAGATTCGTCTTCATTCACCTCAGATTCTCGTGACGCCGCCGATACAGCTCCCTTCCGAGAAGACTTTACGGCGGGATCCAGATCGAGAGCGAACTTTTCAACCTCCGCTGGTGTCTCAAGAAGTGAAATCTTCCCTCGATGAGTAACTTTCACAACCACGGGGTAAAGCAAAAAGGACGTTATTCCCAGCTGAGTTAGCTTCTTTCTCGCCGATGTCATCGCTCTCCTCTTAGCCGAAGTATGGGTGCTGTAATCTGGGAAGAAAAGCAACTGCGTTCCCATATGAAGAATTTGTCCAGCGGCACGGGCTTCATTCAGGATCGCATTCCGATCTTGATAACGTAGCAACTTGAAGATGAATGTACGAGGGGTTGTTCTTGAGCGTTCGCCGCTATATATACGGTGGGCTCTTTCAATCTCCATTACTTTGCCGGCAAGAGAGGGAATCCATTTAGGGAGCTGATTTTGTATAAATCTTAAAGGGTCATCTCCTTCCACACCCTCTTTTAGCCCTACTAGACGGATATTGGACTGGCGACTTTTATCTTCGATTCTTGCCAACTTTTCCTGAAGGGAGTCCACCGCTAGTTTAATCTCCACGGTGTCTTTTTTTGTGTTACGGAGGGCTGCCTGCATGTTGTCAAAATGATTTCTTATCCGACGAACGTTCCTCTTCCAGTCCTCCAAGCCTCTCCGCAATCGGGGCGAATTCTTCTTTAAATAGCTCTCTAATGAGGCTGAGGTGCGTCTTTAGCTCGTTAGCAACAATGGCGCGAAGTTCCCCCTCAGGAACACAATTAGGGTCTTTAACTCGCTTTTTCTCCGGGGAAGCCAATGTTAATTGACGTTTTGCCATCCTTATTCGTTGCCCCGTTAGCAAAGCAATCAAAAACGAATCAAGCGTTGGTGGTTTACTGAGAACAGATAAATTCAGGATACCGAGTCTGGGAGCAATCAAACTACGCCGCCATTGCTATCGGTGGGTCACGTGATCCCCCAAAATTCTCACTTTCAACAATTGTTTGATACAGACTACTTCAGTTTGAGATCCTTACCTGTTCACAAACACTTAAAACACTTCTACAGGGATTTTACTTGCATATCTTTAGGTAATTCATTTAATTATAAAGTGTTTAAAAGATTTAGTTCAATCAGAATATTAGTTATTGTTCTGTAGTCTTGTCATCCATTTGTGTCCATCTGATACTTTTTAATCATTATGGATGAGTTCAATCCAAAACATTATTATATTTGTAGGCCTGATACTGAAGAGCCTGAAGATTTCTGCTGACAGACTCATCTGAGCTTCTTCCTCCTGTTCACCTTTAAATAAAACAAAACCATCATTTGATTGAATACTAAAGCAACATTAATCATTCAATATCACATGTTTCTGATACACATGCTGACACACATGCTGCTTTATTTAACTGTAAAGAGTCTCTTCCATCTGTATGAAACACATTTACACATTAATCACACATTTATTTCTCCTCATAGACACAGTAGAGACTCTTCTGTGGATCACCTGATGATTTCTGATCCTCTCATGATCATTTCACAGATCTTCATCTACAGAAGGAGGAACAGAAGAGAAAACAATCAGTGTTCAGTGGAACAAAGTGAAAATGAGTTACTATTAGTTCCTACAATCTGAACAAGTCTATTCTCAAACTGAAATGATTGACTTCTAGAAAGGTTTGTTCTCATATCAGAGGAAAATGAAGATCTTTAATATCACAGTGATGTTTCCTCACCTCAGGACACAGTTTGAGTCTTGTAGCACGTCACGGAGCCGCTTCTTTGAGTCTCCTATCATATTCCCTCTCGGATCAAGATCTTTTAAAAACTGCAGTGCTTTTGAGTTAGTCAAAGACTGAGTTAAAGAAGAAACATCTCTAATGCCACAGTACTGTAGACTAGAAAGACACAAACAGAGGAAGAGATCATCTTACAAACAAATAATTAAGATGAAGAATTTTACACAAATATAATGTGAACTCAGACTCATTGTGAGATATTGAGTATAAAGTGTTTTAGTTTAAACTGTTGAAGTGATTTTCAGCATTTTGATTCTTGTATGTGAATGCAGTGACTCCATGATAAATCCCAAACACTGAAACTAGCAGTTATAATTAAATTCACTGAGTGGCGCTGTGGAGCGAATTTAACAAGTTTATTGTATTATCACATAATGTCATCGTCTGCCTCATGAAGATTGGAATTACTTTGATGAAAATAATCTTACTAAATGGAATTACTTTTGATCAGATGAATTAATGAAACTGAGTTATCATAATATCACCAGCACAATGAGAAATCACATGAAATCCAAACACAGTCGAATGAGGAAAGACAGCTGTCCATCACTGCATTCATGACAGGTAATCACAGCTGTACCTCGAGTGAGTCGAGAAGATAACTGATCTGATAGCAAAATGATCTCGAGACATGTGCTTCCTTTAGTTTCGTCGAGGGAGACAGGTTTAAGACCAGAAACACAAAGTGCTGTTAGAAACTTCTCTCAGTTCACCGTCTATCTTTGTGTCTCTGAACGTCTGTCAGCGCAGTGTTTTCTCACCCGACCCGCACATATGGATATTAATGTTTTTCTCAACATGAACATGTGAAATAATATAAACATGATAACCTCAGGCTGACTCGAGTGTATATGTTCGTTCTGTACGATAACTGGAGCAGTCTGATTTATTCACGTTTTTCTCATTCGTGCAGCTTGAGATTAAAAATGCTTTTGTTCTTTATATTTTTGTGAGCATATTGTTTAATGTTTTAAACTAAAAGAAATCCTTAAGATATAATGTAATCTTGTGTTTATTGCCTAATCGTGAGCTTGTTCAGAAATGGTGACAAAAACTTGATGAATTAAAAAAACATCTTTCTCATTAAACGTCATTTAAATATTTGAATATTCGATTTTTATGAGCCCAAATGTTCAAATGAAATATTTTTTTAAAATGCCCATCCCTACAGTACATCATATCTGTAGCATATGCACATGTATCAGGATAATCAATAAACTTTGGAGTTTTCAGAACGCTTTTAACCTGATGAACTGTGTTCGTTAATCACTAAATCGGCTCCGAACAGTCTGCCAAAGATGAGCCCACTTGACACCTTTGTTGCCCTCCGAGGTAACACAGGAGGCCCAATTTCCTTGCTCTTAGGACATCAAAGGGGCCCCTCATGTGGACTACGGGCCAGATCCACATTCCAACACCCACACACACAGGCACACACAAAAAACACACACACAGACACATACAGAAACACACAAACATACATTTTTGACTGTATATGTAAAATACAACTATGCCAACATATACCCATCCTGTATTTTGAAGCGTATGCATGTTTCCTAGTGTTTAAATGAGTGTATTTGTGCTAGTGTGCATTTTAAGGATAGAATTTTGTCTGTAAACCATAACTTCTTTTATATGCATTTCTGATGTATCGAGTTTGATCTCTCCGTAAAGCTCCGGACTCGAGCTATTCACTGAGATATGTCACATAGCTGATAAATGCATTTTTCTATGTGTCTAATGATACTGTGAAGAACGTACTCGATCTCGAAATCTGATCTGATAGTCATTAAGTATGCAAATTCAGCTAGGAGACCAAACAAAGGAACTTTGCCCGCCAAATAGTGCTGCGCATCTATTGGCCGCTACAATTCAGGAGGTGTGTTAGCTTGGGTTTCCATAAAAACAATGACACACACCTTCTCTTTTGTTCTCCCGATTGTCTCACGAGCACCTCGTGCACGTCTCTCCTGGACGCCGCCGGTGACCACGCGCTGCCATCGCGCTCATCTTCGGGACCACTTCTTTGGACTCTCTCTCTCTCTCTCTCTCTCTCTTCGGTTAAGTTACTTAAGTTTAAACCTCTTTTGAAAACCCCGCCGGAGAAACCCTCTCGGAAAGGACCAACCAAGCCAAGCGCATTGAAACTGCTACACACGGACTTGAACCAATAAGCAAGTATTATCATTTATCTGAAATTTGTCTAAACTGATTTCTGTGCTGGCTCTCTCAAAAAGGTTTAACTGTGTAATTTGCCATTCTTTGATCATCTTTCTTTCCCTGTCTTTTCTTCATTTTCACTCTTGTGTATATATATGTGTATACTTCTGTATATATTTTAGACGTATAATCTCTGTAGTCGTAGCTGCATATATTAAACACTTAATTCATGCTCGATTGTTCTGTTTGTTCTTTCAACTGAAGACCAAGTCACTTTAATGTTTTTTCGATCGCTTTATGCTTTGATGCTATAATAGCAAGTTATTTTCATGGCCAGAGAATAACTCCGTTCATAATATTCTATGAGAAGCAACGGTTTGCTGGACGAACTGGTAGTTTCTCTAAATAATTATTGAACCTGAACTAATCATATATGTAATTAATTATAATTCGTTGTAATTGATTCACAATATATGTTTAATTCCCCCTTGGGTCAATATGTGCATAATAATTCATAAAACCTTATGAATTATTATATTCATATTCCACCCATAAATTGATTAATAACCGCTACATCGTTATATATTACATATTTGGTGGAGAATTCGCAAGCAACGTTTTAAACTTGGTTTTTGGTAAAAGAGCAATGTAGAATAATTTTGTATGATTTAATGTGTAACGCGCGCTATTCAGTGAGCTGACACGCTGTCCCTTACTTTGAAGATACGTTAACAAACTGCTTTGTGTCTAAAAACACGGTAGTAAATTGTTGAACGTGAAATACACTGCAGTCCATTAATATTTCAAGCTCGTATCTGTGAAGGACGACAATCTTTGCAGTAAGTTACAGTTTTGAATAATAATTTCCGCTTGAATAAACAAATTGAGTCATATTCAGCGCTTTGAAAGATTTGTGGGGCGAGTTTCTCCCACCTATCTTTAAAAAGGCCTTATTATATTTGCCGCTATTATAACTGAATTACTTGTGTCGTCCAGTAATTCACAATATAGCTGGCGCTCCTGGGTTTACGTCGTTTGGCCTAGCTACCCAAACCACGTGATCCCCCTTACAAATCTAATCGGAGAGCAGTTCATCTGGTTTATCGATTGATGTGTAAAATTTTGGAGCTGGTTTACGCCCTGATCCAGCGTGAACTGTAACAGCAGCGAGGAAACCCCGCAAAAGTTACATATTCGTGTCGTGTGCATTTAAAATTTGCACCATAAGGGACTGATTCCCAAAGTTGTGTACCCGTGAGTAAAATGGTACATATATATTTATGAAAGAATCCGCCGAGATTCCAGAAAGTGTGTACTCGTGATTAAAAGTTGCATAGCTGTGTCCAGTAACTGGCACCAAAGAATCCGCAGAGATTCTGAAGGTTCGTACCCGTGATTAAGTGCAGTTAAATTCTAAATTTAATAAAACTAAGAACTTTCTCACGAGAATTACAGTAGGTGGATGCAGTAACTCTGACCAGACGCCAGAGGGCAGTCTGTTCAGGTGTGGCACCCATCCCTACTTATTGGTTGTGTGGACTCATTGACGCCACCGCGTGGACGTTCTGAGTTAAAGCCGCTCTCCATGTTTTGAACTGAATTATCTCCAAATTATCTTTGGCTTCTCTATACTGCAGGGAGTTGTAAAAGTAATTTGCTTTTGGTGGTTATGCTTATGTTTATGCTTTAATCGTTGTTGGAATGTGGTTTACTGATTTAAATTTAATTTAAACACGTTTAAATTTTTAATTTAAATTAAGTTTTCCTTCCAACAAGAGAATTCACTTTCTGAGAGTGCGCCCCCTGGTGGACACTACCAGATAAGTCAATTCTCTTTTCCTTGTATTCTTTTCCTGTATTCACAGAGGTACTCTAGTCTTATTTTATTTTATTTTATTTTATTCTACTTTGTTTCATTTCATTTATTCCCTTTTGTCTTTTCTCTCTCTTTCTCGTGAGTTATTTCTTTTTTTTTTCTTAATTTTTACTTTGGAAATTCATTCCCTTTTGTTACTTAATGTTTTATTTTATTCACTCTTGGTTCTGGGTCCTGTTTGTTATTGGCTGGCAATAACATTCACGCACACCCAAGCCTCCCTTATTTCATACACTTATTTTAAATTTAATTAAATAACATTTAATTGAATCTTAAAATTAAGTAGTGTCAATCAGTTGGCATTTTGCTCATCAACAAGCAATTCTCTTTAGGAAAAATCACAAATAGGGAAGGCTTTCTCCTTTCTTTTTCCCATTCTGTTATTCTATGCACTCATTTAAATTTAATTGAACAAGATTTCATTCAAATTTGAATCAAGTGCATCTAAATTATCCTCGTTGCTTTCTCTTTTCCCAGTCTGCTATTCTGCGCACTTGTTTAATGCAAATTTGAATCAAGTGCATCTGAACTATTTTTGTTTTTTTCTTTACCCCCTTTTGCTCATTTCAGTTCTAGTTTAATTAGTTCATTCTGACTGTCATTTTAGGCTCATTTCCTTGTATCCTACACACTTGATTATTTAAATTGAGTTTAAACAAGATTTAAATTGAGATTTAAATTTAGCTGTGTTTGTGTGACCACTTGTGTATTTGCAGATAAGGCCCTTCACCGCCTGGTGGTGAGTTGACGGTCGCCCCAGTGAGTTCCAGTGAGTGGAGCTGCCTGGCCTGGCGGGTCTTGCACTAACTGTGTGTGAATCGGGGACATTCTGACCTCGTATCACGGGCAACACGCAAGGACGTCAGCGAGTTGTGTATCAGGTACAGGGAGGCAACGAGCCCAGGTTGACAACAAACGGCAATTTTGTTTAATTTCCCTGCTCAGGCTTCTGCACGACAGAGCCGCCCATTTGGAGTAACTGCCCGTAAAGGGGACAGACTCTGAGTTCAGGGAAAACTGGTCACCCTGGCCGTTGGCGCAAATACCTTGCCAAAGTGCGCAATTGTGCTGGTGTTCCCTGTTTGAGAGGTTGCACCGTGGTGCAAAGGGGACAGGTGGCCACGGACACCGCAGTCGAGTGTTTGAACGTCTAGGAAAGGTTGCCTGCCATTGAGTTCTTATCTGAGCACCCACAATTCACCCAGGCCTAAATTAGTGACATACAGTCACTTCACCTAGTTGAAAGCCACAGAATATTACATATTCTTCGATTATTTAGGTGCGGGCCAACCCTTATACTCTCGATCCATACCATCCCTCTAGGTTTTATGACGCAACAGTGCACTCGCCTGGCCCCGTCATAAACCCAGCTGTGATAGGAAGCTTAAGTTCACTTCTCCCCTCTAGCCCTTCTGTTTTATTTTATTGTTTTATCCTCTCTATTTGTTTACCGGTCTATTTCATTTAACTGCATCCATCCTGTTCTGTTCTGTTCTGTTTTGCTTTTCTACTGTGTTTGTTTCTTTCAGTTCATGTAAAAGCAGAGCCTGTGAGAGCCATCACGGAAAACTGAGTAATAGATAGACGACCGAGCAGCGAGAGTCATCAAAGGACTCTTAGGGCTACCGCCTGTCAAATCTTTATTCAAATCCGGCACTCACCCACACAAATTGACCCGCGTGGTCCTTTTGGCTATCGACAATTAAGTGTCTAGCCTACATTCCACTAACTGTCTGCACCAGTTAACTGGAACCAAACCAAAGAATTATATAATCATGCATTATTATAAGTCGTTAGTTCTGCACGTGCTTGCATTGGTTCTGTTTGTGCTGTCTTTCTCTCGCCAACAGCAAGCTAACGTGTTCAGAGCAGCCAGCCCCAGCACCCACGGGGACCGACTCAAGACCTGGTTGGGCTCCCTGACCAGCATGTTCCTGCCCAACGCCGCTGTGGATCCCCAGCACCCAATCAACGAGCAGCTGGACGACAACCTGAATCGACTGATGGCCCACGATCCGACGCCGAGCTACAAAGAATGGGCGAAAGTCATCCGAGCCATCGCCCACAACCTCAAGCTCCAGGCGGAGGATGCCCGGAGGAATCAGGCCCAGATTCATCGTCACCACGATCAGCGACTCGTCGAGACCCAGGCCCAGCGTTGGACAGCGGATGAATCCAAAGCCGAGCTACAGGAGGAGCTGCAAAGACTTCAAAAAGCCCTTGGAGCGTAGAGAACTGACTGAAAAACTCCAACACAGCGAAGCTCCCCTAGCCAAAGCAGAGACTAAGCCGAAAGACAGACACACTAAAGCTCTGACCTGTGAAAATCATCTTAAACAGGCCCAGAAAGGAGTTATGGCTCCGAAACAACAAAGAAACTATGTGAATGAACTTGACACTGGTTACAGAGAACTGAAAAGTGGCCATGGGAGGGGAAACACACATCACCGAGTTTCCCCTAACCAGTCAAGAAGCCCTAATTCCAAATGGGGTTAAAAGTCCACTGCCCAAAACGTCCAGCGGCCAGGAAACTTTGCCAGAAGCTGACACATCCAACTGCCAGCACCTGCGACAGGCTCTGATCCAAAAGCTTTCTGACCCTGCATCAGATCAAGGGCTCCCTGCTGCCATGGACCTAAAACGGGGCAGACTGAAAAACCCATACACTTGCTACAGCCGACTGCAAATGGCCTACTTCAGAGCACGTGGTCAGCCAGCAATGGAGGAAGATTTCATCTTCAACACTCTGCTTCTCCGAGAGCTGCACCCTGCGGTGAGTGATCATCTGGCAGCCTTGGCCTGCTCACGCAGCATGTCTATTCAGCAGCTGCGAGACTTGGTCAACGAAGCTCAAGCCAAGCAGAGAACTGCTCCTGAAAAGACTGTAGAAAATCAAACCAGTTACACAGTCTCCAATCACTGCCCAGAAACCTGTCCTTACCTTTTTGAAAGACTGAGAAATGAAGCTGAAAGACAAAATCAGACTCTCAAGTCACAAAGATGTGAGCTGAATGTGCAGTCGCACAGTCCAAATGAGGTCCACCTTGAACACACAGCTCCCACGCACCACACCATTGGTCGAGTGAGCCCGGTACCTCCTGCGTGCGTAGCGCAAATGGACACGTTTCCCTGGTTCACCCACAAAGACCTGCTAGACTGTTTTGAGCCCTTATTGAACACCAGACCGCTGAAAATCTGGGCTCAAGTGTGTGAACTTCTGCCTTCCCAGTCACCCAGACCACCTGAGTCAGACGGTCAGGTCACAGAGGTCGCGGGAAATCTCACAGCTAGCCGCGGGAACACTGTCTCAGAGCACAGTTCAAGTTTGCTACCCGGCGCACTTCAACTCACCATAGACTTTAACTCCTTCTGCTCCAAGATCATGACAGACTCACAGCTGAATGATGTAACTACAACAGACATTATTCTCACACTGTGGGGAGACAACTTCAGCCATACACTGCTCAGTGCTCTCATTGAAGGAACACCGGACCTCCCATTCGTCAACAAGCAAACACACTTCCCACTAGACTTTCGTCTGCCAACCATGACGACTGTCAAGGGCACCTGCGTTTCGAACTTGAAATGGAATGACCTGAGTCTAACCCATCACTTGCCTGGTCCTTCCAGACCTCCTGATGCACACCAAAGTTCATATTGACAATGCTAAGGAGTTGTGTGGGCCCCAATGACTGTACAGCTCCCTGTTGTTCCTGCCAACACTGCCAACTTCCTGTCAGCCCAGACCGGCCAAGAGGTCTGCATCCTGATCCACATACAGGAAACTGTAGTACCACCTTACACCAAAGGGGGTGCTGTTTGGCTCCACACACAGGAAACTGTAGTACCACCTTACACCAAAGGGGGTGCTGTTTGGCTCCACACACAGGAAACTGTAGTACCACCTTACACCAAAGGGGGTGCTGTTTGGCTCCACACACAGGAAACTGTAGTACCACCTTACACCAAAGGGGGTGCTGTTTGGCTCAACAGGCAATGTGGTCAAACCCTAAGCCACACGCTGGGCTCCTTCACACTTTCACCTGAAAGCATGGAACTTGGACTCGTTCTAAAAGCCACACCCCTAACTGAAGTGTCACCCTATGCAGTTTGCAGTTGGCTCAACGAATGCATGGTCACAGACAGCAGCATTCCCAAAGCCTACCATCTAGAATGGATAATGGACCACGGCCCCTATGATTTTGAGCTCAGGTTAACAGTCATTAACTTAATATCAGCTGCCATGGTCCCAGAAGGAAGCTCAGACAACGCAAGTTCACAGCATCCTTGAAGAGCATCTCCATCACTTCCATCAAATTGGTACCCACAGAACAGGTGCGCAGAACGGAGCTGATGGAGGACCAACACCTCTAACCAGCCTGCCTGGGAAACTCAGGAAAGCGCTGCACCTCTGATAGCCAATCTGACAGCTGACACCACCATGGAGGAGCCATTCCCAAGGTTTGAGTCTAAAGGCCAACAGATTCAGAAAGATGCAAATGTCCCAAAGAATGATGCAGACTGTCAAAAACTTCAACAGTTCCTGAACAAATCCAGAGTGTCATTTGCCAAAGACTCTTTAGACTGTGGCCTCACTAACTTTCATACAATGGGTGTTTCCACACACCAAACACTCCTCCCACCTGCATCAAACAGTACAAGGTCCTATTGCCTCACATGAACCAGTGCAGGAAACTATTCGTTTCATGGAAGAAAAAGGTGTTAGCTGCCCATGCAACAGCACCTATTCAGTCTCCATCTGGTCCATTGTCAAACCAGACAGCAAGTGGCGACTCACCATCGACTTCAGGAAGTCAAACCAGCAAGTGCCACTGCCACGACGTGCCAGAAAGCACAAGTCTGCACGGAGCGGAGACTCAGCTGCCTGCCAAAACTGCTATAACAGCACACCAGCGTTGACACTTAAGATAAAGGTACCCCGACAACAGGAACCAACCTGTCACAGGTACCTCAAAGAGAATGCGTGCCAAGGAATGCCCACGGCCTACGTCGATGGACGTTCCTACAGCCATGAGGGCATCCTACAGGCAAGTGCAGGGGTATGATGGTTAAACAACCAACCCTGCCAACCACAGAACAGCAGGTGGGGTCCCCAGTCATGTCAGTATGGTGAAGCAGCAGCTACCCTCAAAACCCTTCACGTCTCCTCAGCTCATAACATCAGAGAACTCATGTGCACAGACTCACACTTTGCCAGACCTTGTTTCACATGCCATCTTCTGGGCTGGAAACAAACTGGTTTCAAGACTGAATGCAACAAGCAGGTGAAACATCAACACCTGTCCCAGACACGTGATCACCTCACCCAAGCACACGACATGATCGCTTACGGGGAAAAGGTGAAAAGACGCTTAAAGCAACCAGGGCGTGACAAAGGCGTGAACGACCAAACTAATGCCCTTGCCAAGACTGGCACCCTGCATAACAAGCTATGGTCACACCCACCCCATTCACCCACCCTTAGTGTGGCAACAACAACCCGCAGCCAGCGGACTGTTCCTGCAACATGTCCCGCCTTACTGCCACTGCCACTGACAACCAAACTTGCCAACACTTCCATGCGAAATGCTTTGCACC
The DNA here is from genome assembly GCF_018812025.1 of Megalobrama amblycephala. Classification (NCBI taxonomy): domain Eukaryota; kingdom Metazoa; phylum Chordata; class Actinopteri; order Cypriniformes; family Xenocyprididae; genus Megalobrama; species Megalobrama amblycephala. Next base: position 35,690,500 of record NC_063046.1, read on the forward strand.
ACCACTCATACCCCTCCAACCTCCCGTTCACGGCATCTGGTCCCACGGCGGCCCCTGGCCACAAACGACTACATCAGACCAACCACATGCTGCGTGTGGGAATGAACTTTCTAAAGCATGTCCCTGATGTCCTCACAGTGCCAAAGGTCATACTGCCACAGGGCCAAAAGGGGGGTGAACGGATATACACCCACGACACACCATGTGCCAAACACCATGGCACCAGAACTGTTTATGAGACTTTGAAACAAGTGGTGTACTGGCCCAGCATGCAGAAAGATGTGGCAGAGTATGTCAAAGAATGTCAGGTTTGCTGTCAAGTCCAAACTGTAAACCCAAATCACAGAGCTCCACTGCAACACAGAGGAGTCACGTTTCCACGGTCAGACGACCAGAAAGACTGGACTGTAGAACCTCCTCTAATGCTCATGGCCATCACAGACACCATACAGGAGTCAACTCAGGTGTTCCCCACTGAACTACTGATGGCACGGCAGGTGCCACTGTCGTTGCACCTGTACCAACCAGGAGACTCGAGTCTCATCACAGCCTACTCCACTCATCAGCATCTCAACAAGCTCCGCCTACAACTGAGAGAACAACTTGCAACACAGAGCCAAACCCTGCAAATCACCTGCAAATCCCGGAAAGGTATTGTGGTGGTTCTCTGTACTCACAGCTTCCTGCTGATCCAAACGGCGAACTCAATGAAGCAACTGTTTACAGCCTTCCCAAATGACTTTGCCCAAAATCAGCTGGTCATAGCTCTGATGACAGACCTGCTGCGAGAAGTTAGCTTCTCTATGGACAGAGTGGCTATGAATAGGATCCCTCAGTATCCTACACAAACTGTGCTGGACTTTGCTACTGGCAGACCCACAAAGACTGTTCCAGCCCACCTCACTGACTCCCTGGGTGCTGCCATCCTACTGCACGTCGACCCCGAGCAGAATGAGTTGGCTGTCCTTCTCAATCTACCCAGCGGTGAACCAGATAACATCTCCAGACCCAAAGACAATGTCAATATCAGGTGGTGGCAATGTAACACCCATGCCAAGAAACACACCTCAGATGTGGTAGCCCACCACAACAGCAACCCACGGCTGTGCCTGGCTCCCCACTTTTGCAGGCGTAGTTTCACCAAAGACTTTCAGTACTTCTCCCCTAACCAGCTCTTCCTCAGAAACGACACTGAAGGAAGGGGCCGGTTGCAGCCCGTGACCGGCGACACACACTGCCCTGCCGAGGCCAAACCTCACACCCCAGTCATCGGAACACAAGCCGAGATTGTGGGTGATCGACTGCTCGTCCACACCCCCACTCATGCTGCCACCCTAACCTACAATCAGCACAACACCGCCACTCGTGTCAGCCTGCCCGATCCAAGTAAGTGGATCCAGGTACCCCTGGGTTCCATCCTTCACCGCAGCCATCTGGCAGTGTACTGTCTCTCAAGCAAAGAGGACCAGTCAGACTGGAAATCCCATTCTCCTCCAGGAATCACCATCACACCTTAGATCCAGGACTGGAACTGAGAATTGACAAAGGGGGGTCCCAGCTAAGTGACAGTACTTCCATCGATGCAGCCCTCCAAGCACTCTCACGACTGCCTGTCCTGACCAGCTCACCTAAAGCCCAAGCTTGGACTCCTGCCAACACAATCCGTTGCCTCTCCATGGCAATCAAGTACACACTCGCCCTGGGCCTGGCCTTCATCCTATCCCAAGGCATCAAAGGGATGCAAGAGTCCATGGGCAAGTGCTTATCTGCCCTCCCTCAAGGACCAATAGGAACCACCTGCTGCATGACCATCCGGATCCATGTGCCATCGAACTTGGTTACCGTCCAACGAAGTCCGCACGGGAACTTCGTTGGCCGAAGGGGGGTCTGTAGCATATGCATACGTATCAGGATAATCAATAAACTTTGGAATGTTCAGAACGCTTTTAGCATGCTGGACTGGGTTGTAAAACCATCTCGGCTCCAAACAGTCTGCCATAAGATGAGCCCACTTGACACCTTTGTGGACCCGTGAGGGTAAACAGAAAACTCCAACTTCCTCACTTTGGTGACTTCAAAAGGAGCACCCCCCCCAGAGACTGACCAGATCCACATTCCAACACCCACACACACAGGCACACACAAAAACACACACACAGACACATACAGAAACACACAAACATACATTTTTGACTGTATATGTAAAATACAACTATGCTGAAATATATCCATCATGTATTTCGAGCGTATGCATGTTTTCTAGTGTTTAAATGAGTGTATTTGTGCTAGTGTTAGTTGTAATAAGGGAATTTTGTCTGTAAACCATAACTTCTTGCATATGCCTTTCTGATCTATCAAGTTTGATCTCGTTTTAAAGCTCCGGACTTAGAGCTATTCACTGAGAGATGTCACATAGCTGACAAATGCATTTTTCTATGTGTTTAATGATATTGTGAAGAAAGCACTCCATCTCGAAATCCGATCTGATAGTCGTAAAGTATGCAAATTCATCTAGGAGACCAAACAAAGAAAGAGCTTGCCCGCCAACTTTGCATCAATGTCATTGGCCATTCCACCTCAAGGAGGTGTGTCGGCCTATCTGTCATAAAAAGGAACACCAGGATTCTCCTGTGTGTGCTCCCGACGGCCCTGAATCATTCACGTGGGGTTCTCCCGATTGTCTCACGAGCACCTCGTGCACTTCTTTCCCAGATGTCTCCAGTGACCACGCGCTGCCATCGCGCTCAGCTTCGGGACCGCCATCTTCCAGCGAAACTCACTCTCAAGTCCTCAGTTCAAACCTTCCCGCGGAACGGAAGAAGCCAACGAACCGCACCAGCGCTAAACTGAAATTCGACACGCACAACCAATGCAAGTATACTGCCGTTTCTCAATCTTAGATGATGAAACTGATTTCCATGCTGGCTTAGGACTGTTTGTAAGTTTGCTACTTGCCTTCTCTCTTTCCTTCTCTATTTCCACTCTTGTACATAGGTGTGTATATTCTTGTATATATATTTAGACGTATAACCTCTGTATTCGTAGTTTGCATATATTAAAACGTTATTCACGCTCGATTGTTCTGTTTGTTCTTTCAACTGAAGACCAAGTCACTTTAATGTTTTTTCGATCGTTTTATGCTTTGATGCTATAATAGCAAGTTGTTCTCATGGCCAGAGAATAACTCCGTTCATAATATTTGCTGGACGAACTGGTAGTTTCTCTAAATAATTATTGAACCTGAACTAATCATATATGTAATTAATTATAATTCGTTGTAATTGATTCACAATATATGTTTAATTCCCCCTTGGGTCAATATGTGCATAATAATTCATAAAACCTTATGAATTATTATATTCATATTCCACCCATAAATTGATTAATAACCGCTACATCGTTATATATTACACTGAAATAAGCAGAACATTAAGATACAGTGATGATGAATTATTACAGATATAGTTCATATTCTGAAAGACAGTAAACATCTCTAACCTCATAATCATTTGGCACCTCACATGAAAAGCTTCATTATTTACTTTTTTGCAGACTGACAGAAAAAAAGACAGAATAGTCTGTTAGTTTTATACATAATGGACATCTTTATATGTAATATAAATTTGAATTATTCTATAAATATCGCGATATATCACTATCGTGAATTTTTTTTGGCCACAATAACCGTGATGTGAAAAATCTAATATCGTGACAGCCCTAGTAGGAGCCCATTTTTCTCCACAGCACTTGCTGTTTCTTGCCCTCCCATATCAATATCATTGATCACTGAAAGAAGCACAAATGATCACAAGGTAAACACTGAGCTATGGCACTGTCAAATATAGTCAAACCACTTAATATTTACCATGTTCTTCTGAATATGTTGATTGTTGAAGGTGTCTGAGGAACAGGAGTGATGGGCTGATGGGCCTGGGTTCATTTGTGTTCGTCTTTGTGCTGTGAATTGAGTGGGTAGAAAACAACACAATAACACCCCAACAAAACCCTGAATAAAAAACAAAACAAAATACAGAACACATAACAACATCTCTCAAAGGTTAGGGTTAGATAAAAATAAAAATAACCAAAAATAATTTGAACCAAATATGAACCAAAACAAATATCAAATCTTACTACCTTATAGACAAGGGAATGTGTTTCTGGAGTAGTTTACCATTTAAAAAGAGTTTAAATTTAAGTGAGAAATCCCACCCAAATCCACTCCTCCTCCAACCCCTCCACTCACACACTCCTCAATGAAAGTGAACTCCATCTCTTCTTCTAGGACGAGAAAGTTGGGTCAGGACTGGAAGAAGTTGGTGGGATTTGCGCCTTCAGGAAAGTTTAGAATGATCAGGTTCTCTCGTCTTCATCTGTTTTCCAGATCATCCACTTTGGCCGTCAGTTCATCTAAGCAATGCAGAGCGCTAGTTTTGTCTTACTCAACACTCAGGTTTTGACTTCATGAATGTTTTGTTTTATCATTTATTTTATTCACAACGTCCTGCAGGTGGCTTAGGAAAGAAGTGAACTTTTCCTCCATGGCAGCGGTGATGTGTCTGATTATATCAGTGACGAGTCTCTCAGAGCCTGTTGAACTTGTACTTGATCTTGTACACCATCTTCCTCATGCAACACCTCTGCTGGAGCGTCTTTTTCTTTGTTTTGCCAGACTTTTCCAAACTTTGAAGCGTGTTGCCTCTGCTAGACATTATCACAAAGTCGCTGCACATAAATTTGAAGGAACATATGTGAGAACTACGCTTTTAAAAGGGTAAAGTGAGTAGAGAGTCGTGGATCACTCCTCTCAGTTGAGTGACATCACGTGACCCCCAAATACTGCTTTCTATTTATTTTCATGAAAACAATAGTATACTTAAATGATAACTGTACATTTCAGACAAAATTAACTGGTGGATTTTAGGTATTTATTCTGGTTTGTTCAACTCAAACAATATAGTGATCTCGGTCTCATAACTTGTTTGTTTTGAGTTAAAGTCGAGTAGTTGTATTGCAGAGTTACTGATAGTTTAGTTCGAGATTTTCTCATGTTCCTCATGAATCTGAGTAAACTGACAATCTGGCTGAAGATCAGAAAGTGTTTCACGTGGAAGAAATGTGTGTGTGTATATATGTATATATATATATATATATATATATATATATATATATGTATATATATATATATATATATATATATATGTATGTATGTTACCTCATGATAATATTTAATACACATAGACCTATAGTCACTGATTTAAACATCATTAAAGGGTTGATTGTAGTGTTTGAAACACATTAATAGCCTACTCTGCAAACAACAACATTGTTTAATCTATAAAATGACAAGCAAAAATTCAGAAATCTGAAACAATAAAACTTGGTTCACATTTATGATGTGAATAGCCAGCACTTCTAATCAAAAGTGCCTCACATATTTCATCTTTATCTGTTTATAGTCTGGATTTACTCTGTTTGTGTACAGTAATGGAGATCAAGTGATAACAGCGCCCTCTACAGTCACAGAATATGATGGTCACAGAATTTGGTGTAACATCTGTGTTGCTGTCACTTGCATTATTCGACCCCAGCACACTGTGATGGTGCCGGCGCTCACACTGTGGATGTCCCATAATCCTCTGCGATAAACGTTGCTAGGTGATAGTGTGATAGTGCCTCTGTGATGTGTTTGCAGTAATCTAAAGCTTGTGCATCTTTCTCTTTTATCTGCTACACCGCTGAGCTCATGAGATCTTCTGTTGCATGAAGTGTTTTTAGCTGAAGTCAACGGCATTGTTTCCAGCTGAGCCGAACCCTCGCTATGAACACGGCAGGATTTTATGTGATCAACATAGCGTCAGTTCTGACACAATGTCGAGTGAACTGAACTTGAAATGGTTACGTTAGGAAATGATTACCTAACGTAACCTCAGTTCTGAAGCCTCAAAACTTGTAAATTATGGAGTGCCGCAAGGGTCTGTGTTAGGCTCTCTGCTATTTTCAATATACATGCTGCCACTCGGCAATATTATAAGAAAACATGGAATTAGTTTCCACTGCTATGCCGATGATACTCAGTTATATATTTCAACACAACCAGATGAAATCTCTAAATTATCCAATCTGACAGAGTGTGTTAAAGAAGTAAAATATTGGATGACTAGTAATTTTCTTCTATTAAACTCAGATAAAACTGAAGTATTAATTATTGGGCCAAAAACCTGTACACAGAATCTCTCAGACTACAATCTGCATTTAGAAGGATGTACTGTCACTCCATCCTCGACAGTTAAAGACCTGGGTGTTATATTAGACAGCAACTTGTCCTTTGAAAATCATATTTCTTATGTTACAAAAACAGCCTTTTTCCACCTCAGAAACATTGCTAAGATACGGAATATGTTATCTATTACTGATGCAGAAAAGTTAGTTCATGCTTTCATGACGTCTCGACTAGATTACTGTAATGCATTATTAGCTGGTTGTCCTGCTTCCTCAATAAACAAGCTACAATTAGTACAAAATGCAGCTGCTAGAGTTCTTACCAGGTCAAGAAAATATGATCATATAACACCAATTTTATCATCTCTACACTGGTTACCTATTAAGTTCCGTATCAATTATAAAGTATTGCTAATGACCTATAAGGCTCTAAATGGTTTAGCTCCTGTGTACTTAACCGATCTTCTATCGCCCTACAATCCTTCACGCTCTTTAAGATCACAAAACTCTGGACTTCTGGTTGTACCTAGGATAGCTAAGTACACTAAAGGAGGGAGAGCGTTTTCACATTTGGCTCCGAAACTCTGGAATAGCCTTCCTGATAATGTTCGGGGCTCAGACTCACTCACCCAGTTTAAAACTAGACTAAAGACGCATCTCTTTAGCCAAGCATTCACATAATGCATCTCATACCAGATCAATTGCACATGACTATCTTTGCTTAATGTTATGAACAGCAGCTACGCTAATTATTCTCCTGTAAGGCCCACCTAATGGGTCCAATGACGGTTTCCCACAGGACGGGGAAGGTTAACGCGTGTATGCCTTTTCAGCGTCTCTGTGAAGTTCACTTAATTTCACTCGTTTAATCTGACTCCAATTTCAAATTATTCTTATTCTAAGGGTTGTGTCTCCAATTAGAAATTAATCATTTGTTATGTATTAATTTAGATATTTGATTATTCTGGGTATCTCTTATTTTCAATTATTCTTTCATTACGGACCCATTATCGCTTAGAGAATTTCGCATCGGCCGACTGCGTTCTCACGGACATAAATTCGCCAGTTTATGATTCTTAGTCAGAGGGTGCAGAGTTTACTAATGTATTTGAGTCGAACCGCCACATGCTTGTTCATACAAAAATACAGTTTCTTAGTCACGATACTGCAACTTGCTAAGTCAATAACACACAAACTCAAAAAGGTCCCATGATGTGCCCACATGCTCCTTTCATGGGGCTCTCTAGTTTGACCTGTCCTGACACGGATTTACGGAAATAACGGACTCCAATAATCTACCGGTCATAATGATTTCAGAAGAATCCAGAGTAAATCAAATATAACATTTTATTTGTCAAGTAAAAATGGATCATGCCAATTACATTACAATTAGACAATTAGAAGCCAATTCAGAAATAATAAATGCATAACATCGATTACTCAAAGAAATGCATATATACACAGGGATGGGTGAATGTCCTCAGACATTCACCCATCTCTGTGGGGGCCTGCAGAAGATCCCCCATGACTGCTTTGCACTTTACCTTTTATACCAGACCAGAACAAAAGGGTTGTAAATATTTACTACACCAACACCTGTTTTGGGGGAGAGAGGAATGGGTTTTCACAAAAGGCACCACCCAAAAGAGGACAGAATTTTCCTAAGTTTTCAATCTTCTTCATAATACCAGTGACTGCTGTGAAATTGAGACCGTTTTACCAATCGCACTGAGACAAATTAAATGATACCAAACATGAAAAGGGAAAAACAATAGATACACAAGTTACATTATATGTTTTGAATAACTTTCAGTGACTTGAGCCAGAGGAAGGGGAGGTGTGTGTGTGTGTGTGTGTGTGTGTGTGTGTGTGTGTGGTGGGGGAGGCGTTGTCCTTTTGGGGTTAGGGCAAGGCGTTGTCCATTGCTACTTCTTTGAGATCTTCCTTCCAGATTAAAGTTTTATTACTTTATTGCAGGACGCTTTATCTCAGTTTTTGTTTAGCAGGAAAATCAAGCCTTACAGATGGCCCCTGGCCCCTTGGGGCAAATTCAATGAGTCCCTGAGGGGCCACTTTTGGACATTTCCTGCTTCCACATGTTGGGTGTTGCTTTCAGAGTGTTCATAGGCTGTCTCTTTGCAGTGTCAGTCGATGGGTGCAGGAGTCAAGTCGTCACCTGAAATAACAACATTAAGGCAGGTTGAACATTAAGATGAAAGTACAGCAGGATGCATCTCTGTGTCACACAGTCCCTTTAGGTGTGTACTATGCTGACTGGATGCTGTAGCAGCTGGACATGTCTGTGATCCTCTTGGTCAGGTTTGCTTCCACCTGCACTTGGCTGTGGTGGTATTCTGTCTGTAGAATGACTGGTTGTACCAAGTCTGTTGTGTTGGTCAGCATGAGCAGAACATGTCAGGAAAGTCTCATTACACTTTGCGGAAACACCTGTGTCCGCCCCAGGTTTAATTGATCCTGTGAGAAATCCTCGGTTACCTTCAAGTAGAAGGTCTGGTTTGCCGGGCAGGTCAAATGTCCATGGGTGAAGGATTAATCTTGCTGATGATGCTCCATTGCGTGCAGGACACCTGAACAACCTCTGAGTGACCATTCAATACTTGAACACTGATGAACTTGGTGTTATTGTAAGATGAGGAAAAGAGTTGTTGGAAAAACAGAATAACACAAAATAACACATGATGAACATGTCAAAAGTGCGAATGGTAAAGAAGGTCTCCCTTTCAGAGTCCTATCTTTAGTGAGCAGGTCTCATTTAATCACCAGATTCTTCACTATCACTGTTATGATAGTGGAATTTAGACTTGGTCTGGATGCGTTAAAGGCAAGTAGCAAAGAGTCTAAATAACTAGTATATTTACCAGTGGTATAAATAATTAAATATATCACATACTTAAACATAGAAATACACAATTTCATAATTACAATTATAAAACTGTCTATAATAGTTGTTTTAACTGCACATCCTTAATGCAGAACTTAGGTTTCAATCAAGTCAATTAGACAATGGAATTTACAGAAACTGAGATTTAAAATCTCTTGTTTAGCTTTTACAACCATCATCTGTGCATTTGATGTACAGGCTAAGTCACACTCAAGAATAGAGGTCTGGGAATTGGGTAACTGATTTATAGAAATGCCTGCATTTCAGTTCTAACTGTTTAGTTCAATTTTTCATTAGTCATATGTTGGAAACTAGGGGGCCCTCCTAGTTTGCAACAATGCCAAAACGCTTTGTCCAAAGAGACCAGTTACATCACTGAATAGGTCTCAGTTAAATTTGTAATTTGTAATTTGAATGATCAGAAATTCTATTAATTGGTGTGTGACTAAAGCCATGCACATGTCCTGCATATTACAGTGTTTCCATTATACTTCAAAATTGACACAGTTAAAAAGAAAAAGAAATTATGACAATAATTTCCTTTGTCCTATATGTATGAAGGTGAATGATGTATGTTAGATTTGCATTATGTGAATGCCAGGTAGAGATGTTGTGAGTTTGTAGTGTGTGTTCTGTATGTTTGTGTAGAAGATGGGTGGTGTCTATCCTACCATAATTTGTGTTGCATAATTTAGTTCCAGTTTTACACTGGGAGGCCATGTATCTATTAGTGTCATGAGATGTGGATGACCTCTTGAAGTTTCTACACCCCCATCTCCTGCGTGTGAAGTTGTATGTCATGGCTCAATACAGGTGGGACCAGAACCTTGTGGAATATGGCCCTTAACATGGCAGCTGTTAATCCTGAAAAGGAAACAGACACACAGGAAAACAGTTTATCTTGAACCTTCAAACAAATTATGTTAAGATAGATGGTGCTATCTTAATTTTTCTTAAATGGTCTTATCCAGACAGTTGTTGCAAATGGCTTAAATCTATTAAGATTTTATGCCATTAGAAGAAAATTTGTTTTAGTTTACAGAGACATAGATCATTATTATGATTATGTTTCTGCAAAGAAAAGGCCAGATAAACTGAATGTTAGTGGTCAGATCTGACTGCTGGTGTTTAAGCATGGTCAGAGAATCTTGCACCTCGAGTTGCTATTGCAGCTGTGCTTATACAGTCTGTTGTGTTGTGAGTTTTATGGCACCCGGGTCTCCTGGGGGAAACTCACACTAACCAGATCTGTGATTAGGGCACCAGATCACCTTTTGTGGTGCTGTTTGTTTAGCAATTGGTATTTATGGTGTCCTTCAAATACTTGACCATTTGGACGTCTGTGGTCTGTAAAAACAGAAGAGTTTCTGCCTGATATTAACATTTCACACAACTTTAATTACATGTCCAGTAAAATAACTTCCCTGATCAGATCCCATATGATCCAGCACCCTCAGAGAGGAGTTTGCTAACACTTTGTCCACTTTGTTTGTGGTTTTGTTGCAAAGGAAAACCAAAACTTATACTTCCTCTTGTCACTGGGTTACAGATCAATAGAATCAAAATTTTAATTCATGTTTTGATCTTGAATGGATTTAGCCTATTCAAGATATGACAATCGGGTTGATTGTTTTAGTTAATAAATACTGGGCATTGTAATTTTTCTCATTAAAGATACTTGCACAGATAGAAGATAAAGAAATTCTTTCCCATTAATTTTATTTATTCCTTCCATTTTTCTTTCTTAACAGTTTAATGCAATTGCGACGCACATTGTAGCCTTATGGCAATTATATGCTCCTGTACATGGTGTAACTGCAGCTATATGGAAGATAGCTGAGTGTTCCACTTAGGAGACTAACAAATTTAACACAGACACACATGTTGTACTATTTCAGTACTAGTTATTCCAACTTACACAAGACACATGGTCTAAAATGCATAGCATCTAACCTCAAACCTAAGTGTGTCAACGCATCACTTACAGTAAAGCAGTCATGTGTTTTAAAGAATAAACTCAACTAGTTTAGGTGCACATGTAGCACAAACAACTAGAATGTGTGTTCTGTGAGAACAATGTGTTTAACACAATTACAAATTTGAATCCTTCCATTGATTCCTCATAATTCTCTCAGCACTAATAGTGCTTCCAACTTCTGTCTACATTCTGATTCCATCTTACTACATTCTAATTCCTTCTACTTCTCTCCAAAGTCCTTTCTTCTTCCACACCATTGCTTGAATCATCATGAGATTAAAGGCCATCCCTGGCCATCATAATATAATATATATCATGATGTGATCATAATATAAATTATATTATATTAAAATAATATAAATTAAAAATAATTTTATTTGCTGGTATCAAGAGGGTCTTGGCTGAGTAATTGTTCCAGAGAGTGACTTGTTATCATTTCACTGATCTTTTAGAAGGCATGTGGCCCTGCAGCTATAGCTGTGATGGCATTGCTTTGTGTTCACATTGTGTCAACGGGTTAAACTGGAAACAGTTACAGACTTTGATGCTGTGAATATTGGGTCAAATCATTTGCTCCATTTTAAGATTTTTGTGACTACAATATAGAATTGGACACAATTTTCTTATTTTTGGGCTAAGATGTTATCAGTTACACTCTTCTGAGAATCTATTTGGATATGAAAAGAAAGGTTGGACAAACACAGGACTGATTGAGAGCACAAAGATTAATTTTTGGTCTGTTTGTTTTTTCAGTTTCTTTTGAGACACTGAACAACATACAAGAGTGCAATAATTTTAAAGTTTGAACTAAGACCAAGGTAAAAGATGTTTTATAAGACTAAGCCTTAACCAGTGCTGTTTACACCATTTGTGACATCAGTCGTAAACCTTCTTAGCACCTCTTGAACAATATCAAAGTATAGTGATGCTTATTCTATGGCTAAATTTCTTTTATGAAACAAAGACAAACTGAGCATGTCCTCTGAATGGGTGAAACCCTCAGGCTTGGTTGCAAGCCTCTCAGTAACATCATAATTATCATTATACACATCCGTTTTAACATTTAGTGTATTTTCCCAATTGCAGTCTCTAGGACTTCTGCATGACAGCAGTTCTCCAGGACTGAGACAGAATTATACCTAAATATTTTCTTTTGAAAATCTTTCATTTCACAACATTGTTTTGTCCAGCTTTACATTTTCACACACAAAGGATTCCAGTGAGAGATTTTTCTCCCTTGTTATCTTTTGGCTTATCCAATCACAAGATTTTTTCACAACGTGACCATTTACTTATTTTCAGTGTTGCAACGTTGTTGCAGCAAGGCAAATAAACATGTAGCTGAGCATTCTTTACCTCAGAATTTAGGTTTCAATTTACAGTCCTCTGTTGAATACCAGAATAAAATTTGGATGATGTTATTCCAATTTAAGGTTAATCTCTTGTTGCGTGGGCAAACAAGGAGATCTTTAAAGTTTAAAGCAAGGGATATCATTTCTCATCTTCGCTGTCGCTATCATGTCCCTGATAACATGTACTGTAGTTGTCTAATTCTCCAGCCCCACCGGATTTCGGTCTCCGGTCTTAAATCTATGGGTATGCCGACCCATTCTACAAATGTGTAGGATGCAGTTATCTTTCCCTCAACACTTCTAAAAGGCAAATAAGAATGGACTTACCACACAGCTGAAGAAAGAGAAGATGATCAAGCCTCTTACTTGTTGCAAATCCCAATTTTCCACTGAAAAGACACTCGCCAACAGGATATGGGAGATCACGGAGGGAATGTCACCACTTTGTAAGGCCCACCTAATGGGTCCAATGACGGTTTTCCACAGGACGGGGAAGGTTAACGCGTGTATGCCTTTTCAGCGTCTCTGTGAAGTTCACTTAATTTCACTCGTTTAATCTGACTCCAATTTCAAATTATTCTTATTCTAAGGGTTGTGTCTCCAATTAGAAATTAATCATTTGTTATGTATTAATTTAGATATTTGATTATTCTGGGTATCTCTTTATTTTCAATTATTCTTTCATTACGGACCCATTATCGCTTAGAGAATTTCGCATCGGCCGACTGCGTTCTCACGGACATAAATTCGCCAGTTTATGATTCTTAGTCAGAGGGTGCAGAGTTTACTAATGTATTTGAGTCGAACCGCCACATGCTTGTTCATACAAAAATACAGTTTTCTTAGTCACGATACTGCAACTTGCTAAGTCAATAACACACAAACTCAAAAAGTCCCATGATGTGCCCACATGCTCCTTTCATGGGGCTCTCTAGTTTGACCTGTCCTGACACAGATTTACGGAAATAACGGACTCCAATAATCTACCGGTCATAATGATTTCAGAAGAATCCAGAGTAAATCAAATATAACATTTTATTTGTCAAGTAAAAATGGATCATGCCAATTACATTACAATTAGACAATTAGAAGCCAATTCAGAAATAATAAATGCATAACATCGATTACTCAAAGAAATGCATATATACACAGGGATGGGTGAATGTCCTCAGACATTCACCCATCTCTGTGGGGGCCTGCAGAAGATCCCCCATGACTGCTTTGCACTTTACCTTTTATACCAGACCAGAACAAAAGGGTTGTAAATATTTACTACACCAACACCTGATTTGGGGGAGAGAGGAATGGGTTTTCACAAAAGGCACCACCCAAAAGAGGACAGAATTTTCCTAAGTTTTCAATCTTCTTCATAATACCAGTGACTGCTGTGAAATTGAGACCGTTTTACCAATCGCACTGAGACAAATTAAATGATACCAAACATGAAAAGGGAAAAACAATAGATACACAAGTTACATTATATGTTTTGAATAACTTTCAGTGACTTGAGCCAGAGGAAGGGGAGGTGTGTGTGTGTGTGGTGGGGGAGGCGTTGTCCTTTTGGGGTTAGGGCAAAGCGTTGTCCATTGCTACTTCTTTGAGATCTTCCTTCCAGATTAAAGTTTTATTACTTTATTGCAGGACGCTTTATCTCAGTTTTTGTTTAGCAGGAAAATCAAGCATTACACTCCTTTTATTTTTCTGTTTTACCTCAGGACACCCGTCCCGACTAGAGAGGACTTCAGCTTCAGTTTGGATCCAGCCTCTTAAGAAGACCTCAGATGACTGACACCTGTGAAGAGACGGCGCCAACTCCTCCGAGGACTTCAGAAGATGCAATCATCTGGATCAACATGCACATTGCCAATTTCTATATCCTAATTATTGTTAATGTAATTCATTTTTCCAGGAGCTCATTACTTCTACCTTCAGTTAAACTGCTAACTCTGAGTGTAAATTAATTACAAATTATATTATTTGCTAACTGCATTCTTTAGATTGTAATGTTGACATCCATTCTCTGTAAAGCTGCTTTGAAATGATATGTATCGTGAAAAGCGCTATACAAATAAATTTGAATTGAATTGAATTGAATTGAAAACTTTCAACACAACTGCTTGATACAGAAGACTTCAGTTTGAGATCCTAACCGGTTCACAAACACTTAAAACACTTCTTCAGGGAGTTTACTTACATTTCTAGGTAATTCATTTAATTCTTAAAAGTGTCTAAAAGATCTTTAACAGATTCACTTCAGTCAAAATATGTTATTGTTTTGTAGTCTTGTCCTCCATTTATGTGTCCATCTGATACTGTCACATGACTTTTTAAACCCTCAGTGAGTCACAAACTGACTGTCCATCCAAATCCATTAAATAAGCAAGTTCTTTCCAAACACAAATACTATATCTCTACCCCTAAACAACATCTCTACCCCCTGACCCCTAAAATTAGAGGGAAATGATAGTGAACAACACTGATGTAGAAGCACATAATCCTGGTTTTAAGCCTAAACTTGACATCAACTCTAAACTTTTTCCTCAAATTTGATTGGCTGATTGGAATGTTAATCCAGGTACATGTTGCACTTGGTGAATCAGGTTCATCATGAGGTCCTCTTACTTTGTCAAAGAGATTTTAAAGAGATTTCATGAGGCAAACTCTGATGCTTATAGACTGATATAATTCATGATATAATTCAGATGGTGAGGCCTAAGTAAGGCCTGGTGAAAGAGATTATAATTGCTAAACAAAAAGCATTAGACTATCTGGACCAGAACGAGTGAAAGACATACAAATGTTGTTAACTGGTAAAAATGTTTAGTTGTTCTGAATATCCATCCACAGAACAAAGACAATATACCGTAGATCTGAGCATTAATAACAGACAGACACATAACTATCTTCACATAAAATAAAACAGAATAACAAAAATAAACAATATTCTGTGCATAATATTTAAGAGAGATAATGTAAATGTTCAAAGTAACATGTGGACTTTATATCTTTTGACACATTTATGTGCTATACTTGACAATCATGTTTATGATTAGAAATATTTTAATCATTATGGATGAGTTCAATCCAATCAATATTATATTTGTAGGCCTGATACTGAAGAGCCTGAAGATTTCTGCTGACAGACTCATCTGAGCTTCTTCCTCCTGTTCCACCTTTAAATAAAACAAAACCATCATTTGATTGAATACAAAAGCAACATTAATCATTCAATATCACATGATTCTGATACTCATGCTAACACACATGCTGCTTTATTTAACTGTAAAGAGTCTCTTCCATCTGTATGAAACACATTTACACATTAATCACACATTTATTTCTCCTCATAGACACAGTAGTGACTCTTCTGAAGATCACCTGATGATTACTGATCCTCTCATGACCATTTCACAAATGTAAACAATGATGTAAAGAATCCACCTGAGGTGTTTGGTAATTCATCTACTCTGTAAGGTGGAACAGAAGAGAAAACAATCAGTGTTCAATGGAACAAAGTCAAAAGTACTGTAAAAAGTAAAAAGTTACATTAAATTGCTGTAATCAGATTAATTACTGACATTACCTGATCTTGCAGATATATTTATGTTCTAATATAATACATTTAAATATGAATCACATTGATATGTTTGTACCTTTAGTTAAAGCCGTTTGTTCTGTAGTTTAAACATGTTTGTAGGGCTCTGAGTAAATAAAGTAAAGTGAGTGTAAAGTAGTGTGACGTGTTTCTTGTCAAAGTAAAAACACACTAGAGACAGAGACGTTTCTCATGTGAGGCTGGACGGCTGTGAGCTGAAGCAGAACACACGGATTTTAGCAGGAGTGCAGCGTTTCCTACAATCTGAACAAGTCTACTCTCAAACTGAAATAATTGACTTCTACTGACACAGTTAATAAAGCAGGTGTTGTTGAATAAAGCTGTGACAGTGTGATTTTGTTCTCTTTCCTCGTTTGTGTTGAACATTTTAATAACTTCACATTTTGTTCTCACACAAACCCCTTTGCAATAAAGCTTAATGATAATTTCCTTTCATGAATATCTGAAAGGTTTGTTCACATATCAGAGGTGATTGAAGATCGTCTCGGTGATGTATATAACCTTAGTTCCCTGAATAGGGAACGAGACGCTGCGTAAATCGCTATGGGAACGCCTCTGTGTGATGTCGTCGTGAAGAACGTATGCAAACTGTCCAATCAGGAGACGGAACGTCATAGGCGGGTGACGTCACTGACCAGGAACCATAAAGCCAGCCCGAAAACACTGTCATTCAGCTTCTCAAAGTCTGAAGCAAGTCGCTCTCGGGCATGCAGGGAGTATGGCAAGGATACGCAGCGTCTCGTTCCCTATTCAGGGAACTAAGGTTATATACATAACCGAGACGTTCCCTTTCAGGGGAACTCACGCTGCGTAAATCGCTATGGGAACGCCATACCAACGTCACCATAGTAACAAGTGACCGATCGTGCGAAGCCGAGGCGCACAGTTCACAGTAGCACTTGTGCCCCTGGAGTGGAGCCGAGGTCTAGTTCGTAGAACTTTACAAATGTGTGCGGTGAGGACCAGCCTGCCGCATCACAAATGTCAGATAGGGAAACCCCCGAAATAAAAGCCTTGGAGGCAGCCATACTCCTCGTAGAGTGAGCCCGGACAGCCAATGGTGAAGGTTGTCCAACCGACTCATAAGCAAGTGAGATGGCCTCGACCACCCACTTGCTCATTCTCTGCTTAGATGCCGGTAGACCTTTTCTTGGTGCACCAAAACAAACAAATAGCTGTTCAGCTTTTCTCCACGTAGCAGCTCTGTGGACATATGCATCTAATGCCCGTACTGGACATAGCAGATTAAGCTTTTCCTGGTCCGATGACGTAAACGGAGGAGGACAGAAGGCCTGCAGCACTATAGGTCTCGCAGTATTAGTGTTAACCTTAGGTACATATCCCGGTCTAGGATGTAGAAATGCCTTAACATTGCCAGGCACGAATTCCAAGCACGATGGAGCAACCGACATGGCTTGAATGTCCCCAATTCTCTTGAGAGACGAGATGATAAGTAGAAACACTGTCTTTAGTGTTAGAAACTTTTCCGCCACCTCTTCGATGGGCTCGAAGGGGGCCATAGACAGGCCCTGTAACACAGTGGCCAGATCCCATGTCGGAACTCTCGTGTGTACTGCAGGTCTCAGCCTCAAAGTGCCACGAAGGAAACGGGTTACATGAGGGTGTCTCCCCAAAGAGACTCCACTGAAAGGAGCGTGGTAAGCAGCTAAGGCCGCCACATACACCTTTAGTGTGGAGGGGGATAACCCTGCAGAAAATCTCTCCTGTAGGAAGTCCAGCACCGCGCTAACCGGGCAGTTAACTGGATCCCACTGATGATTTTCACACCAAGAAGTGAATAATCTCCACTTCAGGGCGTAGAGTTTCCTCGTGGATGGAGCTCTGGAGTGGAGTATGGTCTCAACAACCTCAGTTGAGAGACCGGAATCTTTGAGACGTGCCCCCTCAGAGGCCACGCCCACAGCTTCCACAACTCCGGGTGGGGATGCAGTATTAGACCGCCTGCCTGAGAGAGAAGGTCCTTCCTGATCAGAATCTCCATCGGAGACCCGTCGAGGAGAGAAACCAGGTCTGAGAACCATACTCGGGCCGGCAAGTAAGGGGCTACTAGTAATAGACGGGCCCCGTCCCGGCGCACTCTCTCCAGAACTCCTGGGAGCAGAACAATCGGGGGAAATGCGTACAGCGGTAGCCTCGGCCACGGCTGTACCATAGCATCCAGCCCAAGAGGTGCTGGGTTTGTCATGGAGAACCATAGTGGACAGTGAGTCGTCTCTCGAGACGCAAACAGATCCACTTGGGCTTCGCTGTAGTTCTCCCATAGGAGCTTCACCACCTCCGGATGAAGTCTCCATTCCCCGGGCCTCAGCCCCTGCTTCGACAGGATGTCTGCCCCCACATTCAGGTACCCTGGGATGTAAACTGCTCTGAGGGACAGCAGTTTCCCTTGGGACCACAGGAGAATCTGATTCGCCAGTTTGTAAAGCGGGCGTGATCTCAGACCCCCCTGGTGATTTATGTATGAGACTACTGATGTGTTGTCTGATCAAACTAACACATGTTGGTCTCTGAGATCTGGGAGGAAGTATCTTAGTGCTAGAAATACCGCCATCATTTCTAGACAGTTTATGTGCCATGTGAGATGATGGTCCTGCCACAGACCCCATGTTGAGCGACCACTCATGATCGCCCCCCAGCCCGTGAGGGATGCATCCGTCGTTAGCGTGACGCGATGACTGAGAGCCCCCAACACAGGTACCTGGGATAGAAACCAAGGTTGCTTCCATATGCCCAGAGCACGTAAGCATCGCCGCGTGACTCTGATCATACGAAACGGATTCCCCCTCGGTGAGAACCCCTTGGTTTTGAGCCACCACTGCAGTGGTCTCATGTTCAGCAGGCCAAAGGGTATCACGTTGGACGCTGCTGCCATCAGACCTAACAGTCTCTAAAAAAGGTTTTACAGTGAGTGACTGGCCTAGCTTTATGTCCGAGACAGTATTGAGGATTGATCTTATTCGAGCCGGAGATAAATGGGCTCTCATAATCACCGAATCCCATACCACGCCTAGATAAGTGGTTCTCTGAGCTGGAGAAAGCACACTTTTTTTCGCGTTCAGTCTCAACCCCAACTTTTCCATGTGAGCGAGAACAACACCTCGATGTTGAGCCGCCATCTGCTCTGATTGAGCGAGAATCAACCAATCGTCTATGTAGTTGAGAATGCAGATGCCCTGCATACGCAAGGGCGTCAGCGCCGCATCTACACACTTGGTAAAAGTTTGGGGTGACAATGCTAGGCCGAAGGGGAGAACCCGATATTGGTATGCTTCTCCCCCGAAAGCAAACCTCAGGAATTCTCTGTGATGCGGGAGGATTGATACATGGAAGTAAGCTTCTTTCAGATCTATCGTCACAAACCAGTCCTCGGACCTGATTTGTGACACGACATGCTTTATTGTCACCATCTTGAACTTGAGCCTTGCTACTGTTCGATTTAATTGTCGCAGATCTAGAATTGGACGCAATCCCCCGTCTTTCTTTGGCACAATGAAGTAACGGCTGTAAAAGCCTGACTCCCTGCTGGGAGGAGGGACCCTTTCTATAGCCTCCTTTCGCAAGAGTGTCTGCACTTCTTGTGCCAGCACCAGAGCCTGCTCGGGGTCTACCATCGTGGTTAGAACCCCGTTGAATCGGGGTGGACATGTTCTGAACTGAATCGCATACCCCTCTTCTATAGTTCGCAGGACCCAGATACTTTTGACAGATTTTTCCACTCTGACAAAAAATCTACTAGGGGGGCCAGCCTCTCGAGACTGGCCTCAGGTGGAGCATGAGCAGCCAGCACAGTGCCCTGAAGCGGCGGACCGGCAGGGAACAACTGGCGTGACTGCAGAGAAAGCACGCCACCCTCGGGTGACACGCAGGGAACTACTGCGCCCCGGCATTGTGGCGGGGTTGGCAGAGCGCCCTCCTGAGGGCACCGAAGACACACAGGCACCGTATGATGAGGTGAACACTATCTGTCTCCGGAGGGGACCACCCCGAACTATATTCCTGGCGTCAGGATCTCTTAGACGAAGCCCTCTTAGCAGCAATGATGACCCTCAGATCCGTCTTGCCCTTCGAGGACTTCGCCTGCGAGTGTTGCCCCGCCTCCCAGCTCCTCGGAGGGGGAGTACGGGTAGCAACACTCTGCTTCTGGTGTTGTCTGTGTTGGTGCGAGGAGCTTGTACTCGGCCTCTGCTCTTCTCGCCCGGCAGCAGAGGGGATTTGGGCCCGTCGAGGAAGAAACTGCTGCAAGGCTGCAGACTGTTTCTTAGCCTCTTGGAACCTGTCGGTGACGGTAGAAATAGCATCACCAAACAGGTTGGAAGGATTTAGTGGGGCATCCAAGAGAAACGTCTTGTCCTTGTCCTTAATCTCAGTGAGATTAAGCCACAAGTGCCGCTCCGTGGCCACCAGGGCTGACATAGAACGACCCACTGACTTGGCCGTTTCTTTGGTGGCACGGAGAGCGAGATCAGCTGTCAGACACAACTCCTGAATGAGATCCGCCCCCACTTCATCACTTTCCCCCAAATCCTTAAGCAGGTCAGCTTGGTATGCTTGCATGATAGCCATGGTGTGCAAGCATGCAGCAGCCTGACCTGCCGCTGAGTATGCTTTGCCCACAAGTGCTGAAGTTGTCTTGAGTGGCTTAGTGGGCAACGTCGGGGCTTTAAGGGACGACGCCGCCTGCGGAGAGAGATGGCTTGCAAGCGTCTCTTCCGCTCTAGGCATCGCCCCATACCCGTGTCTCCTCATTCCTGCCACGTTGCTATAGATGGAGGTTTGAGGTGTGTAGACACGGGTAGATACCGGCTTCTTTCACGACCTCAACACCTCAGTGTGGATATCGGGAAAAAACGGTAGTGCCCGACGTGGAGGCTGAGCAGACCTGGATGGCAAAAAGCGTTCGTCAAGCTTGCTTCTCACCGTCTGCTCTTGCTTCTCGGCCGGCCAATCGATGTTCAACTTGGCCACAGCACGAGAAAGCACCTTCATGAGCTCCTCGCTCGCGGGGGTTTGAAGTGGCGAGTCTTCAGAATCCCCCGTAGCCACACTAACAACATCCAGCTCCTCAGAACTAGACGCCATTAATGTGACTGTATCCACCGGAGCGGAAGAAACTGCAATGCGTGCTTCCTGCCTCTGAATAGATACACTGCCGGATGCAACAGGTGAGGGCAGAGATAAGGCATGGCCTGTCTCTAACCCCTCTGAAACATCCATCTGCGAACCGCAGGACATAAGGCGCCGCCCAGACAGACAGACAGACAGATCACACGTAGTGCTTGCTGAAGACACAGAAGCTGAATGACAGTGTTTTCAGGCTGGCTTTATGGTTCCTGGTCAGTGACGTCACCCGCCTATGACGTTCCGTCTCCTGATTGGACAGATTGCATACGTGCTTCACGACGACATCACGCAGAGGCGTTCCCATAGCGATTTACGCAGCGTGAGTTCCCTTGAAAGGGAACTTTAATATCACAGTGATGTTTCCTCACCTCAGGACACAGTTTGAGTCTTGTAGCACGTCACGGAGCCGCTGCTTTGAGTATCCTATCTTATTCTGTCTCAGATCAAGATCTTTTAAAAACTGCAGTGCTTTTGAGTTAGTCAAAGACTGAGTTAAAGAAGAAACATCTGTAATGTCACAGTCCTGTAGACTAGAAAGACAGAGGAAGAGATAATCTTACAAACAAATCAATAAGGTGATTTTTACACAAATATAATGTGAACTCAGACTCATTGTGAGATATGGAGTATAAAGTGTTTTAGTTTAAACTGCTGAAGAGATTTTCAGCATTTTGATTTTTCCTTAACTTTTTATTGAGTTTATTTTTTTTTTTTTAAAGAAACTAAAGAAATTCAAGAATACAATCATACAAATCTAGAACCCACCCCAAACCATCCCACCCCTGGTAGACTTCAAGAAAATGGAAACAATACAAACACAGAAGGAAGACAAAATTAATTAATTAGAATTTTTTTTTTTTTACAAAGAATAAAAATTCATGAATTCAGTCTTAACAATGGATCCATATCCATGAATACAAGAATTTGAGAATTCCATTGAAATGATGTCCAACAAAGACACTGTCTGTCACAGACACACCAGGCTCTCCCATCAGCCAATCACTGTGCACTCCCTCACCTGAGTACTGAGCACACACACCTGATCCCCATCAGCACCTCATCACCACAGACTATAAAGCCAGCACTCACCTTCTGCCTGTTGTCCGATCTCGTTCATATGAAGGACTCTTCTAGTTGATCTCCATATCATCTAGAAATACCTACCAATAGTGATGGGCAAATGAAGCCTCATGAAGCACTGAGGCTTTTCCCTCATTGTATCGGGAAAAGATTCAAAGCTTTGAAAGTATTGAAAACAGCGCCATCTGGTGTTTAGTAAAAAATAAAGCAGCCAAAACCCTGTGAAAGAAGCTTCGTTGGATGAAGCAGGCACCACACAGTTTCATGTTACGCGCTCAAATAAAAGCCTAATAGTTGCGTGCACGTGTTTGCTGAATTTATCTCAGTGATAAATTAATGCACCCATTAAACTATGACATTTAATGCCAGAATGATTGTCAATATGATGTATGTATGAATAAATATACACATATGAATTGCATATGGCAAATATTTTATTTTCCTGAAATAATTTGTATTCTTCATATTACTTGTATAACTGGGTATCTAAAAAAATAATTGAATTTGTCTGAATGAAAACCTACTCATAATAGTAAGATCTGGGGGTTCGAGCATTCCGATACGTAAAGTGAATCGCGCACGTGATTGGACAGAAAGTGAGGCTTTGTTTGTCATTGGTCACATGATTTCTACGTTACCGACACAAGCCTCGAATCGAGGCTTCATCTGGCACGCCCATTTATGCTCGACACAAGCTTCGAAGCCTCGGTTCAAATGTCACATCACTACCTACCAATACCTACTCCAGTGTGTTTCCCAGTCTTCGTGTCTCCAACGTCCGTGTGTGTGTGTGTTCACCTTCTGTCATCTCCAGTCTTCCACTCCGCTTCCATTCCTCACTCCTGCAAATCTAAGGACAGTATCAGTTTATTATACTCATTCATCTCATCCAATTCACCGTCTACTTACCTCTTCTGTTGTTTATCCTCCGCTGTGTCTCAATAAACATACCATCTGCTTGCAATCTGTCTCTCACAATTCTGTCCATAACAGAAGATTGGACCAACACAGACGAGTCACAGCATGAGTTCCACGGACCCCTTCCAGGAATTAGTAGACGGACTTCACAGAGTACTCACCACCAGCCCACCTACTACTGCACCAGCCATCACTTCCGTAAACACTACCGTCACTTCTTCTCCTCCGGCATATGCCAGTCCCATGGCCAAACCACCGCCCTTCTCTGGCTCGGCGGAGGATTGCAGCGGCTTCCTACTGCAGGGTTCGCTGGCCCTGGAGATCCAGCCGCACCTGTACTCCGACAATCGCTCCAAGGTAGTCTTCATTATATCTCAACTCACTGGGCGTGCACTCCAGTGGGCTGAAACTATCTGGTCACAAGATGGGCCAGTTGCCCAATCATTGACTAATTTCATCACACACTTAAAGGAGGTATTTGGTAGACCAGCTAATGATTCATCAGCCGGTGAGCAGTTATATAATCTAAAACAAGGATCCATGTCTGTTAATGACTATGCTCTTAAGTTTAGAACCCTCGCGGCTGCCAGCGGATGGAATGAGCAATCCTTAATCACCACTTATTGTCAAGGATTGGAACCCAGGGTATGGCTGCATCCCACTGCATACGAGGATTCCATCGGCCTTGAACACTTCATCCAGCTCTCTATCAGAGTCGCCGCTCGTATGCAGTTGTGTCTCAATGAGCACCAGGGCCAGTCACAATACTCATCATTCCTCCATCAGCCCACCAGAACCAGGCCATGAACCCATGCAACTAGAGAATAATCGTCTGACTCTAGCTGAGCGGCAGAGGCGGCTGTCCCGGGGGTTGTGTTTATATTGTGGTGCTACTGGGCATGTCATATCTTCATGCCCCATTCGTTCTCCTCGACCTGTAGTGAGTGCCATTCTCCCTTCCTTGAAGAAAATGAAGCCACTCACTACTGTTGTAATGCTTATTGCTGTCAATATCTCCATTCCAGTCAATGCCCTTCTCGACTCCAGGTCAGCCGGTAACTTCATCTCTGGTGCCCTCTGCCGCCATCTCAAGCTCAAGACCACTACAACGCCATCCATCTACCAGATCCACTCCGTAACTGGTAAACCACGAGTCCAGATGTGCCGGTCCTATCGAACTCCAAGTAGGACTGCTGCACATGGCACAGCAACATTTCCTGGTTCTGGAGGACTCCACCGCTGATGTGATTCTAGAGCATCCCTGGTTGAAGCAGCACAACCATCACAACCATCTTACTGTCACAACCATCATCTCCTGGACTACTGGTAATATCCTGAAGTGGGGCAAAACCCGTTTCCCAGACTGCTTCCCTCACTTTCCTCAGTCTTCTCCTCCTCGTTCAATGATGGTTCCAACTTGCGCTACCTTCACTGAAAGCCCAGTGGAAAAGCAGTCTGTGGATATAACACCTTGCTACGCCCCCTTCAGTGATGTCTTCTGCCCTAAGAGAGCTCCAAAGCTGCCTCCACACCGCCCATGGGACTGCACCATTGATCTGCTTCCGGGTGAGTCAGTGCCCCACAGAAAGATCTACCCATTATCCATCCCTGAACAGAAGGCCATGGAGGAATACATCGAGGAAGCTTTACATCAGGGCTACATCAGACCTTCCACTTCCCCTGCTACAAAGCCAGCACTCATCTTCTGCCTGTTGTACGATCTCGTTCATACAAAGGACTCCTTTAGTTGATCTCCACATCCTCTAGAAATACCTACCAGTTCTACTCCAGCGTGTCTCCAACGTCCGTGTGTGTGTGTGTTCTCCTTCCGTCATCTCCAGTCTTCCACTCCGCTTCCATTCCTCGCTCCTGCAAATCTATGGACAGTATCAGTTTATTATACTCATTCATCTCATCCAATTCATCGTCTACTTACCTCTTCAGTTGTTTATACTCTGCTGTTTTACATACCAACATACCATCTGCTCGCAATCTGTGTCTCTCACCATTCTGTCCGTAACACTGTCCACGTTCGTCTGTCCATTGTGTGAAGAGGATTCCAACGGTTGTCTAACATTTTTTTCACTGCTGTGAGAGCAGCTATCAGTAAACATCTTTGTTGAGTGGATAATGTAAGGTCCTCAAAATTATTTTTTTTAAAAAAGAGGCACGAAGTCAAACATATATCAGTGCACAACAGATATGATAAGTCCTGTGAGAGCTGGGTCCAAAAAGGTGTGAGAGGGGCAATCCCAAAAGATGTGCAAGTATGTGCCTAGAGATCCTAACATTTTGATTCTTTGTATGTGAATTTTACTGACCTCAATTTCTCCAGTTTACAGTGCGAATCCTTCAGTACATCAGATAAGTTCTTCACTCCTGTGTTTATTAGTTTATTCCAGCTCAGGTTCAGCTCTCTCAGGTGTGACGGGTTTGATTTCAGAGCTGAAGTCAGGATGACACACTGTTTCTCTGTAATCCAGCATCCACACAGACTGAAGACAGAAATAACAAGTTTAATAACCCAGTTACACTAGTTCTGTGTGCTAAAGATACTGATTCTTCTCTGTCATTTTTAACTATTTATTTGAGGTCTCTATTCTTTATTCTCTTTTGAAAATACAATTTCTGCATGTACACAATCAGTACATTAGGGGTGTGAATGAGTAGTTGAATAGTATATATATACCCAATCTGTATTTATTATTTGAAAAACAAAAATACTACTCGAATTTTACTATGTTGCTTTGCTGGCTGTAAATGCAATGAATCCATGATAAATCCCAAGCACTGACACTAGCCGTTATAATTAAATTCACTGAGTGGCGCTGTGGAGCGCATTTAACAAGTTTATTATACTGTATTATCACATAATGTCGTTGTCTGCTTCGCAAAGTTTGGAATTACTTTTGAAATCAGATGAATTAATGAAACGGAGTTATCATATCACCACCACAATGAGAAATCACATGAAATCCAAACACCAGTCGAATGAGGAAAGACAGCTGTCCATCACTGCATTCAGGACAGGTAATCACAGTTGTACCCCGAGTGAGCTGAGAAGATAACTAATCTTATAGAAAAATGATCGACATATGCTTCCTTTAAGTTTCGTAAAGGGAGACAGATTTAAGAACAGAAAACACAAAGTGCTGTTAGAAACTTTGCTTAGTACACAGTCTATCTTTGTGTCTCTGAACATCTGTCAGCGCAATGCGTTCCCTGACGATACTACACTTGTACTGTTTTGTATACCGTTAGGCTAGACGCAAAACTCCCTTTTCTCAGATTTCTGAAGTCTTTCAACCACGCAGTGAAACTGCACGACCATTGGCCGGGCCGTGCAAGCCTATGTTAAGGGAGTCTGACAGAGCCCGTCAAAAGGGGCGGGGTAACTGGCTATACAAGCGAGCATCTCACCTAGGCAGACTGATTCTCCTTTAGCGACGATGATCACTTCTCTTCGCTGGATCTCAAGAAGCTGCCTTACGCCTGCAAGCAGCTGGACTTTGCCTACAGTTTTGAGTGCGCCTGTTAATGACGTTTCCCCTGCATTACAGGCGATCACGGTTTGGCATATATAAAGCACCGTTCTTCTTCAGTTGATAGCACTGCTCAAAAGCCGCCTTCAGCGTCCTGGAGCACCTGTTTCAGCTCATCCCCTGCCATCTTCCGTCAGGTGAGCATAGAGCTTATTTTTACTAAAATCATATTTTCACCAGCATTTCTTTCAAAATGCAGATCCTCTGAGCGTGTCATTTGCCCACCCTGCCGTGTTCACTGAGGACGAGCATTCTCTCACTTCTGACAGCACTAAGTTGAATATGACATGACGTTCTTTCCTGACTCAGGTGAGACTCATGGTATATATATATATATATATATATATATATATATATATATATATATATATATATATATATTCACCCTATAAGAGCAAATTTCTCTGGCGTTTGTTGCAAAATGCCGAATCTCTGAGCGCGTCGCTCCCCAGTTCCGCCCCCACAAGCCGTGTTCATTTACAACGAGCGCTCTAACTACGAGGGCACAAGAGCGATCTCAATGCTGACAGCGCTCAGCTGAATATGACATGTCGCTCTCCACATACTCTGGCAAGACTCATGATATATATTTAATCTGTAAGAGCATATTTCTCTAGTGTTTGTTGCAAAATGCAGAACCTCTGAGTGTGTCGCTTGCTGGTCCCGCCCCTGCAAGCCGCGTTCATTGAGAACAAGCGCTTTCACTACAAGTGAGCGGGAGCGAGCTCAATGCTGACAGCGTTCAGCTGAATATGACATGACACTCTCTCTCCTGACTCAGGTGAGAATCATTGTTACATGTGCATGTTTATTTGTTTAATTCTTTGTCTGCCCTATAGGGGCAGGAAAAGTGTTTACCTGTGTTTTTTGTTTGATCAGATTTGTTTGATCACGCTCTCTGTTGTGCTTTTATTTTTATTTTCCTGATTAATTTCTCCTACACTTTGTTTATATTTTGTGTTATTTCAATAAATTCCCCTATTTGACCGAGCCTTTGTGTTATTTATCTTTTGTGTTATGGCAGTGACTGTAACACTTATGGAATATATTCACTCTGAATGAACATATTTCTCCAGCGTTTGTTGTAAAATGCCCAATATCTTGGCGTGTTGCTTGACAGCCTTGCTTGCCCAATCTCTTGCAAGTAAGATGACCAATCTCTTGGCAGCCTTGCCCCCACAAGCTGCATTCATTGAGGGCATGCATTCTCACTACAAGAGCACTCAGCTGAATCACATGACGCATATTTCAAAAGCATATTTCTTTGGTGTTTGTAATTAAATGCTGAACCTCTGGGTGTTTTGCTTGCTGGCCCCACCCCCCGCAAGCCGCATTCATTGAGAAATAGCGCTCTCACTATGAAAGCACGAGCCTCGCCGAGTTCACAGACTGCTTTTTTAAAGCAGCTCCTTCCCTCGTTTTCCACTGTTCTCTTTCTCTCAAGCTGAGATGAGAAACAAAAAGTTACAAGGCCAAGTGAACGGGACTAAGTGAGTTCTCGCCGGTCTATATCCTGCGTGTCTCACTCTTGCTGCAGTAGGGGTTTTACTCCAGAGTACCACAATGACAGAGTTCAGCGTGTTATGTCCTGACAATATCCCCTGTAATTATCAGGGGAGACTCATGGAATATATTTCTTCTGAAATAACATTTTCATTGGTGTTTGTGGTAAAATACTGAATTTCAGAGTGCGTCACTTGCCAGCCCCGCAAGCCACCTGCATTGAAGATGGACACTCTCACCATAAGAGCACGAGTTTTGCCTCGCTGCGTTCACAGACCGCTTCTCTGAAGATGGCTCTTCCCCTTGTTCTCCACTGTTCTTTTATCTCTGGCATGAGACAAAAGAACAATGCAATCACTGAATGGGGCTAGGTGAGCTCACACCGATCTATCCCTGCATATATCATCCCCCCGGCAGCAAGGCAATTTCAAAGCTCTCTGCTGAATGCAGTGCTGAACAGCTCGTCATTGTATGACGTTCTCCCTTATGACTTAATGAAGAAGCATATAACTATTTTCTCTGAAGAGCTTTTTTATCGCAAGCGGCAGGTTCCCTCGCAGCGACCCATCGCTCAAACCAATTCAACCCTTTGCCACGTGGGCTAAGGCCTGGCTGGCCATCCCCATAGTGTCAAAATGGGTATTGGATATAATATAATGAGGTTATGTACTCCAGTTCGCTCAAAGGGCCCTGTTATTCAATGGCGTGGTCCTCAACTCCATGAAGAGCGAGGACGTTCATGTCCTGTGCTCCGAGGTGAACACTATGCTGGCAAAAGGGCCATAGAGGTGGTTCAGAGCGAGTCAGGCTTCTAAGCTCCCCGCACTGTTACGAAGTGTATGGATGCGGCTCTTTCCCCTCTGAGGCAGACGGGAATCTGCATACTAAATTACTTCGATGACTGGCTCATTCTAGCCCAGTCAGAGGCCGAGCTAGTGTCGCACAGGCCCCTCCTCCTCAACCACTTAGAATGTTTGGGACTCAGGGTCAATTTTACCAAAAGCTAATTGTCCCCCAGTCAGCGAAATTCACTCCTGGGAACAATTTTTTACTAAACTCAACTAGGGCTGTAGTTTCAAAGAATGAGTGCTAGCCATACAGCAGCTTGTGGGAACCTTTACAGTTGGAACTTCTCTGCTGCTCAGAGCATTTCAGAGGGTACTAGGCCTACAGTTGGATGAGCACGGAAAGCAAGCTGCACATCAACCACCTGGAAATGCTAGCGATCTGTTGAGCTCTTCATGCTTTCCTGCCGCTCCTGGTAGGAAACCACATCCTAGTCCATTCAGACAACGTGACTGTGGTCTCCTTCATAAATAACCAGGGCGGGCCCTCTTCAAAACCCCTTTACACTCTGGTGAAGAACATCCTGGAGTGTGCTCAATGCCACTTGCTTTCTCTAAAAGTAACGCATGTGCGGGGCGCACTGAACAAAGGGGCAGACATGCTGTCGTGGAGCAACCTCCCCTCGGAAGAGTGGACGCCCCACCCCCAGATGGTTCAGATGATATGGGACATCTTCAGGAGAGCAGAGGTCGACCCCTTTGCCTCCAAAGACAATTATCAATGCCCAACTTATTTTTCAAAGAACAGGGATGCACTGGCCGATCTGTATGCTTTTCCCCCGGTCGCTCTGATCCCCCTGGCCATCAAGCGAGCCAGAGAGGGAAAACACGGAATCCTCCTAGTGGCCCCACTATGGAGGAGCCAGAACTGGTTCCCAGACATGGCCCAACTGCTGTCAGCAGTGCCATGGCCGATCATCTTGAGATGAGATATCCTCTCTAAGGCAAACAGAGTGGTCTGGCATCCACGGCCCGAGCTGTGGGCCCTTCATGTGTGGCCTCTTGATGGGAGCCGGTAGACCTCCCTGAGAATATCCTGAACACCATTTCGCAGGCTAGGGTGCCATCCACGAGATGCCCCATGCCCTTAAATGGTCAGTCTTCGTTGCCTGGTGCACAACCCGTGGTCAAGATCCATTTACTTGTGACATATCCATGAATTTGTCTTTCCTGAAACTGAGACAGGGTTATGTCCCTAAAGTCCTCTCCACTCCACTCAGAGCAGAGGTGGTCACCCTCTCTGCGCTTCCTTCTTCTGTGGATGATCAGGAGTTGAACTTGCTCTGCCCTGTCAGAGCTCTAAGAACCTACATTGACTGTTCCGCCTCGTTTCGACTGTCGAATAGCTCTTTGTATGCTTCGGAGGCCACACCAAAGCTCACCCTGTCACAAAGCCAAAGCTATCTAGATGGATAGTAGACGCTATTGCGCTCGCCTATTCGTTCTTAGGACTACAATGTCCTGTTGGAGTTAGGCCACACTTCACAAGAAACATGACCTCATCTTGGGCCTGGTCCAGTGTTGTGTCTATCGCAGAAATGTGTGCATTGGCTGGCTGGGACTTGCAGTCCACTTTCAGCAGGTTTTACAACCTTGAAGTCCTTGTGTTACAGACACAGGTAATTTCTGCATAATACTCACATTGAAGCTACACTATTCATGTTCTTTGCCTGCAATCCTGGCTACGTCTGGGTCTCTGGTCTAAGATACGCTTCTCCTTTACGTGCTCTTGGTCACCACGGGCACCTAGTCGGTGTAAGGACTCAGGGGACAACTATTGTAACCACTTCATCCCTGACTCAGGTCTGGGCCACTTTTGTACCATGTGTTTGATCATAAACCCTTTAGCACTTATATCGAATACTTATGTCATTTCCACTCATAGCACTGCGTGACTGTACTGTTCCAATATGCATCTAGCCTAACGTCATACGATGCAGTACAAGTGTAGTATCGACAGGGAATGTACTCGGGTACTCACGTAACCTCGGTTCCCTTAGATATGGAATGAGTACTGCATACTTTGCGTGCTATTCACGGAAAAGACTCATGCTGTCACTTCAGTCGAATTAAATCAGTCTGCCTAGGCCTTTTGGCGGGCTCTGGCAGACTCGCTCACCATAGGCTCATGGGGCCCTACCACGCCACCATTGGTTCGTTTGCTTTAACTTCACGAACCAATGGTCATGCAGTTTCACTGCGTTGATTAAAAAAGGCTTCAGAAATCAGAGAAAAAGTTTTCCCCTCTATGCGTCTAGTCCAACAGCATTACTCATTCCGCATCTAACGGAACCGAGGTTACCGAGTTTACCGAAGTAACCGAGTATGTTTTCTCACCCGACCCCCACGTATGGATATTCCTTTTTTTCTCAACATGAACATGTGCAACAATATAAACGTTTTTCTTCATGTTCGTGCAGCTTGAGCTTAAATGCTTTTGTTCTTTATATTTTTTTGTGTGCACATATTGTTTAATGTTTTCAACTAAAAGACATCCTTAAGATATAACGTAAGCTTGTGTATATTGCCTAATCGTAAGCTTGTTCAGAAATGGTGACAAAAACTTGATGAATAAAAAAACCATCTTTTTCATTAAATGTCATTAATTTAAATATTTGAATATACGATTTTTATGAGCCCAAATATTCAAATGCAATATTTTTGAAAAATGCCCATCCCTACAGTACATCATATAAAATGCTGAAAATTAAACAATTATTTACTAGATTTTTAAAAATAAATCTGACCAATAAGGAAAACCCAGAAAGTGCAGTGCTATAAAGAATGAAACATAAGCTCTGCTGTCTTAAAATAAACTTCAACCACACTGTAACTGCTGTACAGTATAATGATACTAACTGTAGTTTCTCCAGCTTAAATTGTGGGTTCATCAGTAGATCACTGAGGTTTTTCACTCTAGAGTCTCCTAGTGTATTCCCACTCAGGTCCAGCTCTCTCAGGTGTGATGGGTTTGATTTCAGAGCTGAAATCACATCAGAACAACCTTCTTCTGTCATATCACAGCAGCTTAAACTACATTAGAGAGGGAAGAAAATAAGATAGAAGAAAACTGTTTATTCTGAGTATATTATTATTATTCTGAGTTTATTATTGAGTATAAAGTGCTTTAGTTTAAACTGTTGAAGTGATTTAAAGCATTTTGATTCTTGTATGTGATTCTTGTTACTGACCTCAATCTAGGGCTGGATGATTAATCGAAAAGTAATCGAAACCAAAATTCAGAAATTCTAACCAACATAATTTTCCCATGTCGTTTTTTTAAATCCTGCTAATACCTTCCACTTAAAAACATACTACTGCATATGTAGCCACATGACTCCGTCCCATCCAGTAAGCGGTATGAAAGCAAGATGGTGTTGAATGCCGAGTCAACACAAAGTGACGGCTCGCAAGCCCCGAAGTGAGATTACTTATACTTGCCTCTTCACTAAACTTGTCAGATTTCTGTGTTTTAAGGTTTGCCAGTTTGGACATTCAAGCAATTTAGACAATTGGATATGTATTATTATACTGAGCTGTCCTTGCGCTGCTGCATTGTGGCACGAACACTCATACAAACAGTAGCTGTGTAAAACAGAGCAGAAAATCTGAAGGAAATGTTAAGAACCATTGATAAAATAACTGCTGAAAGTGAGCTGTTATGTCAGATCACCCTTTCAATAAGAAAAAATATCCCACCTTTAACAGTCAAGCATATTTACAGTACAAACCTTGTAAGTGAACTTTGAGGGCAAAAAATAAAAACAGAAACAAATGAATTGTTCTTTAATCGTAATCAAGGTAAAATGTTCAATTAATCGAGGTTTGATTTTAGGCCATAATCGTCAAGACCTACCTCAATCTCTCCAGTTTACAGTGTGAATCCTTCAGTATGTCACATAGGTGCTTCACTCCTGTGTTTCCTAGTTTATTCATTCTCAGGTCCAGCTCTCTCAGGTGTGACAGGTTTGATTTCAGAGCTGAAGTCAGGATGACACACTGTTTCTCTGTAATACTGCATCCATTCAGACTGATGACAGAGAAATAACAATAGTTCACATCTATGATGATCATCTTATTGAAGAGCTTCAGCAGCATTTAGTTTCCAATAGTCTGTTCTGAAACCCAGTTACACTAGTTCTGTGTGCTGAGGATACTGTTTCTCCTCTTTTATTTTTAACTATTTATTTGATGTGTCTATTCTTTATTCTCTGTTGAAAAGACAGATTTCTGCATGTACACAATCAGTACATTAGGAGTATGAATGAGTAGTTGAATAGTCGTATACCCAATCTGTATTTATTATTCGAAAAATAAAAATACTACTCGAATTTTACTATGTTGCTTTGCTGGCTGTAAATGCAGTGAATCCATGATAAATGAATGATCTAACAGAATGGATGTACTTTTGATCAGATGAATTAATGAAAATGAGTTATCATAATATCACCACCACAATGAGAAATCACATGAAATCCAAACACTAGTCGAATGAGGAAAGACAGCTGTCCATCACTGCATTCACGACAGGTAATCACAGTTGTACCTCGAGTGAGCTGAGAAGATAACTAATATTATAGCAAAATGATCTGAAGACTGCTCGACAAAATAACGACTTAAGCATCGGAGCATAATGAATCAGCGTGTCGAATCAGCTGTTCGGAACGCCAAAGGCATGTGATGTCAGCAGTTTGACACGCGATCCGAATCATGATTCGATACGCTGATTCATTGTGCTCCAAAGCTTCCTGAAGCAGTGTTTTGAAATCGGCCATCACTATATAAATCGTTATTTTGTTTTTTTTTGCAGCATCAAAAAATATTCTTGTCGCTTTATAATATTAATATTGAGCCACTGTACTCACATGAACTGATTTAAATATGTTTTTAGTACATTAATGGATCTTGAGAGAGGAAATGTCATTGCTCCCTACGCAGGCCATTCAGGATTTCAACTAAAATATCTTAATTTGTGTTCTGAAGATGAACAAAGGACTTACGGTTGTGGAACAGCATGAGGGTGAGTAATTAATGACAGAATTTTAATTTTTGGGTGAACTAACCCTTTAAGTTTCGTTAAGGGAGACAAGTTTAAGATTAGAAAACACGAAGTGCTGTTCAGGGGCGCAATTAAGAGTTTTTAGGGTGGTATGCAAGACAGAATTTTGGACCCCTTTCTTCCACACGAATGTGTTTCTTCTTTTGACGTTTAATTAAAGAAATTAAAAATAGTTTAATAGTTAAAGGAACGCTCCACTTTTTTTGAAAATAGGCTCATTTTCCAACTCCCCTAGAGTTAAACAGTTGAGTTTTACAGTTTTCGAATCCATTAAGCCGATCTCTGGTTCTGACAGTACCACTTTTAGCATAGATTAGCATAGTTCATTGAATCTGATGAGACCAATAGCATCACGCTCAAAAATGACCAAAGAATTTCGATATTTTTCCTATTTAAAACTTGACTCTTCTGTAGTTACATTGTGTACTAAGACCGACGGAAAATGAAAAGTTTCGATTTTCTAGGCCAATATGGCTAGGAACTATACTCTCATACAGGCGTAATAATCAAGGTACCATGGGTGCAGCAGGCACAATGATATTACGCAGTGCTAAAAAGCCAGACCCGGAGATCAGCTGAATGGATTTGAAAATGGTAAAACTCAACTGTTTTCCAACTCCAACTCTAGGGGAGTTGGAAAATGAGCCTATTTTCAAAAAAAGTGGAGTGTTCCTTTGACATTTATAATATTTGAAGTAACATTTATTGCTCCTGAGTTTGTCAAACTTTGTTGCACTGTTGGGAAACGAAACATACATGCATGCACACACACACACACACACACACACACACACGTTCGTTTTTGTGAATTGTGGGGACATTTCATACGCGTAATGGTTTTTATATTGTACAAACCGTATTTTCTATCACCCTACACCAACTCTACACCTGAACCTACCCATCACAGGAAACTGTGCACATTTTTACTTTCTCACAAAAACTCATTCTGTATAATTTATAAGCCTTTTGAAAAATTGGGACATGGGGTAGGGGAGAGTGGGGTAAGTTGTCACACTCTTCATAACTCCAAAACTAGAGGCTCTATCTCAAAAATCAAATAGCCACTTTGTGTGACTTCTTCTATAGTCAACTTCCTGTTCACATGTGGTCAAGATCACTCTAATCTGAGGGTAGCACAATTTTCTTATTTTTTGGCTTAAAAAGTAAAAAAATTGCACTTTAAATTTTATGCAATACAACTTTGTTAGGTATGAATGTTAAAAATTATTATTTCACACAACATAGAGGAGACAATAATGTGTCTTTTGATACTTTAGCTGACATGCTATGTTGAGCGAACCTTGAGATTTAGCCAACATTAGCACACGTCAGTTTGGGGCAAGTTGTCTCAATGACAACTTGCCCCAGTACAAATAAACACATAGAACATGCTCAAAAAAGAGGTTCAACATGTTAAGTCAGTTATGTTCAGAGATTAAACATGTTAAGCGAGTTATCTGCAGTATTCCATTTAGTTATCATGGATCTATATGCAAGCCAGAGAAAGTTTGAGTTTAAAGTTCAAATTAAAGTGGTCTTGCCACTTAATGTGTTTTGATTGAAATGTGTATTTTTTGGATTTAAATAATTGTTTTTCCAAATTCTCTAGGCATGATTGTTTATATTTCCAGTTCTGGTTTGAATTTAAAAACTAAAATCAATAACAATTAAGTAGTTGTGTTCTTATTTTTAGATAATCTAGTGTGACAACTTACCCGCAGATGGGGCAAATTGTCACAAGTGCACATTCTCTATTCAACAGTCTACAACTCTGTAATGAGACAAGATATGAAAATGTAATGAATACAACATATGTGCCCAAGACTTCCTTCTTTCATTTGGCATGACATTTATACCATTGTGATGTATAGTGCTCAGTAAATGTTAGACAGTGTGAAAAGTGTGACAACTTAACCCGCTCTCCCCTAATGTCCTCATAAGTCACCCTCTCCTTGTAATACCTATATCATACCCATGTCATTATACAAATTTGTGTCTTGATGTGTCACAAACACACACACACACATAAAACATGAAGGCATAACTTCCCATCACTCCACAGCAAATTGTTAAATTATTGGTATTCAGAACAAAACAAGAACGAAAAATAAATACTCTTAAAAAATAATAATATACAAAAAGTGTTTATTTTAAACAAATTTGAATCCAAACTGAAACTGCACAGACATTGGGCTTGTGCATCTCTCATTCTGAAGTTTTTGCGATGTGGCCTAACATGTTCGAACATGTTTTATATGTTCAGCTGACTGTATTTTATTTTGATAATGACCTAGCTGCGGCAGTGTCAAATTAACTTTTGCTAGAACTGACATACACTACCGCTTAAAAGTTTGGAATCGATACAATTTTAAAAGAAGCCTCTTCTTGCTCACCAAGACTGCATTTATTTGATTAAAAATACACAAAAAAAACAGTAATTTTGTGAAATATAACAATTTAAAATAAGAGTTTTCTATGTGAATATACAGTAAAGTGTAATTTATTCCTGTGATCAAAGCTGAATTTTTAACATCATAACTCCAGTCTTCAGTGTCACATATCAGAGATGTTCACGAGTCTTTTATCTGGAGTCCGAGTCAAGTCTGAAGTCTTTATCACTGGAGTCTGAGTCAAGTCTGGAGTCTTTTGTCACGAGTCCGAGTCGAGTCTCGAGTCATTAAAAAAATTTAAAATTCTCATAATCAAATCCTATATTTTATCCTAGTTGTATTATATAGACAAAATTATATGATCTTTCTATAATCTGTTTTATTTGAAATTAAGCTCCTATGATGTAAGTGATAATGTACATCCATGTTTGTTACTTTATAATCCATTACAATGTACAAAACAGTCGTCCTGGCAACACGAGTAGACATTTTAAATACAGTCGCTAAACGGACACAAGATGGCACCAGTGAGTCACGGTTTGTTATACAGCTGTTTGTTATACAGCTTTGTTGTTATTGACGACAGTCATTATCAGAAAATATCAAACTTCGGAATGTTTAAGAGTGTCAATTGAAAACTCTACACATGTTGATTGTGATACATTAAAATATGAGCTTTAAGTAATAAATGGATTAACATCTCTTTCTGTCTCTCTCTCTTATGGACACATTAAGAAATAGAAAAGCTGCAAATAATACAAAAAGATTGATAAAACGTAGTGCTAGATTTTTTTTGTTCATATTTTAACAGGCTGGCAATTCAAATGAGCCATGCAGCTACACCACAGTATAATAGCTAGCTGTGTGAGTTTATGTGACTAACCTTTGTGGATGCGATGTCTCAAAATTTGATGATGTTGTTCCGGTGTCTTTAATTGTTTTCCCACATTCTATGCGTCTAGCTGATCTGACATGATAATAAACCCAAACGAAAGAACATATGGCACGGTGGCTCCCGTCATGTTGCATGGGACTCTTATTATGACATTTCGGAGTTTACGCGCACGGACATACGTAATCAAATTCTATGACGAGTTCAATCTACAACGACACGTAAGGAAATATATGTGACGCAGATATTATAAAACCATTTAAACACAACATAAATTCTTTATTTATTATATCAGTAGTTAAGGGTAAAAGACTTGAGTCGTTTTTAAAATATTCAGAGTCTTTTGTGCTGAGTCGAGTCAAGTCTGGAGTCATTTCAGGTCGAGTCCGAGTCCGAGTCTGAAGTCTGTTAAAATGTGACTCCAGTGTGACTCGAGTTCGAGTCTCTAACTCGAGTGCCCATCATTCATATTATGATTTGCTGCTCAAGAAACATTTATGATTATTATCAATGTTGAAAACAGTTGTGTACAATTTGTTTTCAGAATTCTTTGATGAATAGAAAGCTCAAATAGCAGCATTTATCTTATATAGTTGTGGCCTAATGGTTAGAGAGTGACTGAAGGTCATGGGTTTGAGTCTCAGTATCGAAAGGAAATGTAGGTCGAGGGAGTGAATGAACAGCGCTCTCTTCCACTCTCATCACCCACAACTGAGGAGCCCTTGAGTAAGGGACCGAACCCCCAATCACTCCATGGGCGCCGCAGCAGAAACAGCTGCCCTTTGCTCTGGTGTGTGTTCACTGCTATGGGTGAAATGCAGAGCACAACTTCTGAGTATGGGACACCAAAATTGGCCACACGTCACTTTCACTTCACTTTAATTTACACAGAATTAACCTGTAAAAGTTAGAAAAGACATCTGAGTGTTTATAGTGCAGCTGTTTTTCAATCTATCACTTATTTGAAGAGTTTCTAAGCTCTGGAAGAAAACCACTGATCTCCCTCTACAGGAACTGAAATAATTATTGACCCATGATCAAATTGTCTGTCTTAGTCAAATATTTAAAGCTTGATGTCACGTTTTAATTGCGTGTTCAATTGCCGGTTTAATTGTATCACTTTACATTGTTGTGGCTCCGTGTGACACTGAGAAAAACTGATCTGACTCAAACAAGTGAGGAAATATTATCAGCTACAGTAACATCACAATTAAAAGTAATGTAATATTATAAATAGATGAACAGTACTCACGTCAGCGTGTTGAGTCGACAGTGTTTATCCTGCAGTAGTTCAGCCATCTGATTCACTTGTGTGTCTCCTAGTTCATGTTCACTCAGATTCAGCTCTCTCAGGAGTAACGGGTTTTTACCCACAATTCCTCTCACATACTGACAGGCTTCATCTGCAGCAGGACTCACAAACCTGCAGAAGAAATTCAGTTCTCAACTAAATGTGTGTTGCATTACAAAAATGATTGATAAGACAAGCTCTAGTTAGTTATTTAGATGGAACACTTTTCTTTGAACATTTAAATACACAAATAAATATATACATACTTGAAAACAACGTGTAATAGTCAGAGTTATTTAAAAGAAATGAATCAGTCCTAAAGCAAACTCATAAGAACAGAAACGTCCCACAGAGCAGAAGGACAAAAGCTCACTAGATCTTGATTTTCAGTATGAATACAGAGTGTGAAATTAAGGCCTCAAGATCTTTCTGGCTTTTAAGCAGGAGGAGTGAGAAACATCAGCAGAGAAAACTGGCTTGTGAAACTGCATGTTTGTGAACATCTGGAGACTCATAGACCTGCTGTTATCAACAAAATCCATCTTTGCAATACAGAGGTGACACAGGATGAGAAGTGGCATTAATATATTTACACAGAATTTACAATTTGTCTACATAAACTTAATTATTTAAATATGGAATTATTTCTAATTGTAACTTTTTAATTAAAATGTACTTTAAATATGAAACTAAACTGCCAGTAGGTGGCAGCAAGTCATTGTCTTAATGCGTAAGTGAGTCATTCATTCAACCAATTTGTCAAATGACTGATTCATTCAGGAAGGTAGAAGTGACCTTATTGAATGAGTCATTTAATCATTAATTAAACTGATTCATTCAAAATGTGGATTCAGTGAGTATAACAAAAACATGTCTGTCTGTTGCATGGGGACTCTGTTCTGCTGTTCATAATTTAGAAATTTTCGTTGGCAAAATAAAGAAAAAAAAAATTAACAATACTGTGTCTAAAATGTAACTCATTTTAGAGTTACATTTTACTCTTGTTCATTTTATAAGTTAAATGAACATTGCATTTGTGCTAATTTGTAGAGCTTAGATCGGGCCCAACAAATCAAGCCCACCCTACCCGAGCCCGAGCACGTTGTGTCCGAGCCCAGCCCGGCCCGACACGTTCACTGTAATTATGAGCCTGAGCCCGATTTAAATCCGACCATTTTTAATATGTGGGCCGTTATAACCAGGGGCAGCGCCAGATTTTTTATTAACGCAGGTGCTGCTGTGCTAGATCATTTAGACTACAGGGGGGAGCTGCGCAGTTATATATATTATATAAAAACTATTAACAAATGAGCAAAAATTGGCCACTCAATATTAAATATTCAATTATTTAAATTATCATAATTAAAGTTTTAATTTTATTAAATTGAACAAGCACAACATTCAGCATTCAATCAAATATTCTTAAAGATTAATTATTATTAATAATGTTAATTCATCATATTGTTATTTCAACATAATATGTGTGTGAGCAACAAGCAAGATGTGCATTTGTAAATTCGGTGACAGCGTGTTACGAGTTTCAAATGGTGTAAGTGTGACCACGGCGCGCCGGCGCCTCCGTGTCATTATTATATTGTCTGCTATATTGCTTTTTATGTATTAAATCCAGGCAATTGGTTGATGAAAAATGTATTAAAATTAAGATACAATTTATACTAAACGAAATTCACTTTAAAGAAAATCTTTCTTCAAAACAAAATTGAACAAACTTGAAACAAAATGTGCTTATTTAATGGCTAAAACACGTAGGCTACTACAGACACTCTTTTTGTACAAATTGCAGCACATTCATTTAATTCTGAATTTTGCACATGTAAGTTGAAAGGCATTTGTTAGTGCATAGTAAAACATATCTGTAACATTTATCAAGTTCATAATTGTGCGTGCATTTATTAATTATTATCTTAATGAATAATACGACAAGGAAGAAGCATGTAAACTGCGTTGTTTGTTTATTCAGAAATAATTGAATGGATCGTAAATGGATCTGAAATTTCGAATGAAGAAACGTAAAAAAAAATAAATAAACAGTGAACAATGATGAACACAGAAAATGATGGTCTAAGACTACAGGCCTACTACTTTAATATAATTAAACAATGTTTTAGAACATATAATATTTTTTAAACAAAATAAATATTTGTAAAGCCTATTATAAAACGTAGGCCTATAGTGCAAAAACGCTGCTCCATTCTGGTAGCCTCCTGCCTGTGTATGAGCCTGTAGATGAAGTGTGAGAAATTGATTAGGCCAAGCAAGGCTGCCTGCTATATATGTAATCATTATATAATACCATATTAATCACAAAGCTATAGCCTACTTACATGGTTCTACATGTTCATGCGATAACAAGATTGCGTCCACAGTTTCTGGTTTCAGAGCGGTCCTCCTCTGCTCTATCGTTCGGCCAGCTGCGCTGAACACCCGCTCTTAGCACTTAAGCTACTGAATAGTAGGCCTACAGCATGCACTGCAGGTGTGATGCGTCACACGTGCGAGACTGCGAGTGCGAGTGGACGAGAAGCTGCGCATGACACGTGACGTGGTTTATCAAGGGCCCGACCCGACCCGGTTAATATAACATTTTCCATTCCATGACTAGTAAAATAATCACAACTTACTCTCTGTAAAATGGCGTAATCTGCAGGGTGATAGACACGGAGGTGGGTATGGTTGGTGGTGTTGCCACCCTTCGCACTGACTGTAGCTTGGCAAATTCTACAGATTGGGCTTCCCGACTGTGTGTTCACACCGCCGGAGGCGGAAGTCATTCATTTTCAATGAGAGCCAGCGGCGCGTCTTGGACGGTGAGAGCGTCGAGGAGAGTTGAAATCAAGTCAACTTTATGGTAATGAGCTATGACGCGGTTCGGCAGCAACCAATCGGAATGTAGAGGTCCTCGCTTGAGAAGATTCCGATTGGTTGCAGCACCTTGTCATTTACTTTGACCCTCCCGCCAGCGGCGGTTTGAACGAACAGTACAGCGTTGTTGGCAGGGCGGCCAAGGCGAATGTTGACACTCTCGCCGGTGGTGATGTGAACACATGGTAAGGTGTTGTTTTCTTTGAAGCCGAAAAACTCCCATACTGTGGAGCTTACTTTTTCGGGTTTAGACAGATCCTTTCACTCGGACGACATGGTTCTTCTTGGAATAGCTGCGTACGCTGCATTTTCTTCTTGTTTGATAGGTGTCAGCGTTAAGCTGCAATACTGCCACCTGAGAGGTCAACCAGGTATTGGCGGTGGAGTATTTACGTCTCATGATATCATAAGAGTCCTATTCATTTTAAAAATTGAGGTTATTGCCAATACCGGTATATTGCCAGATCTTAACTTAACACAATGTCGATATTTCATGCTTTGAATATCATGATTATCGTCAATACCAATATACTGCAACACCCCTACACTGACCCATAATGTCTATTTGACCTGTAGCTTGTACCACAACTATGTCAGGACATCATTTTGATGCAACAAATTGTCCAGCTTATTGTATAACTAAATAATGAATTTGTTATGAATATTTATCCTGAATATAACTAATTGGTATTATTTCCTCCCTTCTCACCTCAGTGTCTTCAGTTGACAGTTTGGATTCTGTAGTAAATCATTGAGCTCCTTCACTCCTGATTCTCCAGGATCATTTCCTGTGAGATCCAGCTCTATTAGGTGTGAAGGGTTTGATCTCAGAGCTGAAGCCAAAGCTTTATAACCTTCTTCTGTTACACTGCAGTTAGAGAGTCTAGAACAGGAATTAAAACATTCAGCTGATTAATCAGTTAAACCTGGACAATATAAATCCTTAATTTAATTTAATTTTGATCTTTGTACAAATGTATTGAAAGTTGAATATGGAGGCAAACAAAAGGCACAGAGAACTTTAATATGTTAGACATCAACATCACTTTCAAGGTTTCAATTATTAGTCTTTGATCTGAATGATCCACAACAAGCAACCTAAAAATGGCTGAAAAATGAGAAACTAAAGTTTGGGAATAGCCTAATTAAAGTCCAGACTTTAACTCAGGCTCATTGAGATATTGAGTATAAAGTGTTTCAGTTTAAAGTGTTGAAGTGATTTTCAGCATTTTGATTCTTGTATGTGAATGTTACTGACCTCAATCTCTCCATTTTACCGTGTGAATCCTTCAGTACGTCACATAAGTGCTTCACTCCTGTGTTTTCTAGTTTATTCCAGCTCAGGTTCAGCTCTCTCAGGTGTGACGGGTTTGATTTCAGAGCTGAAGTCAGGATGAGACACTGTTTCTCTGTAATACTGCATCTATTCAGACTGAAGACAGAAAGAGAAAAGACAATGACTCAGATCTATGATGATCAACTAACATGTTTAGCTTCATCCAACAGACTTTTGCCGAAAAATAAACAGGGATATCCAGAAGTAAAAACATGGAGAAAGACTACACATTGTTCATTTAAATATACTACCAACATTGTAACGATACAAAGATTGAAATCGTCAATCTATTTATGTTAGTTTACACATTCATTTCATATCATCTTTAAGGTTCTTTCGTGTCAGAGTCACTCTTGGTTTGATCACTGGGATAAATGTGTTTATGTTGGTTGTTTTCAGACACATTGTCTACTCTCTAATACTTCACAATAAGCTTTCATTTGTTAACATTAACCACATTAGCTAACATTAACCAATGATGGACAATACTAGAACAGCATTTAAGAACCTTAATGCAAGTTTCAACATTTATTCATACATTTTGAGAGAAGCGTTTGTACTCTTCTCTCACTATATTATTGTTCATCTATTCTAATGGCGAGTGTATCGGATGCTTCTCTACCTTTGTGTGCAGGTGAGGACACGTTTGAGCTGCATGCGGTGCAGTTGGAACTGGAGGACGTGAAGCGACAGATCCGGACCCTTCTCGAGAAGCAGGCCGAGCTACGCGAGCGCCAGACAGCGCTGGAAACTTCCCGAGCTGATGCTCAACGCTCCTCGGGAAGTTTACAGCGCGATATTAACACTCCTGCTTCCTCTACGCCGTGTGTTTCTCTGCACAGGCCCCGAGCTCCCAGAACGTGTTCATCCCAGCCCTCGTTCACTCCGGCGCCGTCTCACCAGGGACCTTGGGTGCTTCAGCAGCGGAAGATGTGAGCCAGGCCTCGGACCAGGACCTCTCCTCCTCCGCCGCCCCCGATCTTCGAGGTCTCGACACGGAACCGCTTCTCCCCTCTTCGCGAGGCGGAACGTGATGCCGTGGTCATCGGAGACTCCATCGTCCGCCACGTCCACGCTACCACAGCCAAAGGTAAGGTGCGCAGTCACTGTTTTCCTGGTGCTCGTGTTCTCGATGTCGCTGCGCAGGTTTCCGTGATCCTCAACGGTGCTGAGACCATCGGAGCTGTAGTGCTGCACGCGGGGGTGAACGACACCAGGCTGCGGCAGACGGAGGTGCTG
This sequence comes from Megalobrama amblycephala, assembly GCF_018812025.1. Classification (NCBI taxonomy): domain Eukaryota; kingdom Metazoa; phylum Chordata; class Actinopteri; order Cypriniformes; family Xenocyprididae; genus Megalobrama; species Megalobrama amblycephala. Next base: position 35,734,690 of record NC_063046.1, read on the forward strand.
ACGCAGGACTTCAGGAGCCTGATCGAGACGGTACGAGCCACATCGCCCGCAACGAGGATCATCGTGTCCGGACCGCTTCCGATGTACCGACGAGGACATGAAAGGTTCAGTAGATTATTTGCTTTAAATGAATGGTTGATGTCTTGGTGTAATGAACAGAAGCTGCTCTTTATAAATAATTGGAATCTCTTCTGGGAGCGTCCTAGGCTCTTCCGTGCTGATGGCCTGCACCCCAGCAGAATCGGAGCTGATCTTCTGTCGGAGAACATCTCCAAGATGCTTCGCACCGTATGACTAGTAAGTCAAACCTCAAATCACAGTCTGTGTTCTGCCCATTTAATTGATAGAAATGTGAGTGTAGTACAGTCTATAGAAACTGTGTCTATTCCCCGAATAGTGAGATCTAACAATAAAAATAAAGCATCTAGAAAAAATCTGATCGTGATCAAACCAGAAATTCACAAAATTACTGAACAAAAACAATTTCTAAGGCTAGGGCTACTAAATATTAGATCACTGACACCTAAGGCGGTTATTATAAATGAAATAATCATAGATAATAGTCTTGATTTAATTTGCCTTACTGAAACATGGCTTAAACCAAATGATTATTTCGGTCTTAATGAGTCTTGTCCACCTGGCTACTGTTATAAAAATAAATGCCGTCTGATTGGCCGTGGCGGTGGTGTTGCAACAATATATAGAGATAACCTTAATGTTACTCAGAAAACAAACTATAGGTTTAATTCATTTGAAATTCTTATGCTAAATGTTACACTCTCAGATATAAGTAAAAAGTCGCTACTATCTCTTGCTTTAGCTACCGTTTATAGACCTCCAGGGCCTTATGCTGATTTCCTAAAAGAGTTTTCAGACTTTCTCTCAGATCTATTGGTCAACGTCGATAAAGCGCTGATTGTTGGAGATTTTAACATTCATGTTGACAATACAAATGATACATTAGGGGCTGCGTTTACTGATTTACTAAACTCATTTGGGGTCAAACAAAACGTCACTGGACCCACTCACCGTTTTAATCATACACTAGATTTAATTATATCACATGGAATCAATCCAACCGATATAGAAATTCTACCGCAAAGTGATGACGTCTCTGATCACTACCTTGTAACATGCGTACTGCATACTGATGATATTTGTCAAATTGCGCTGCAATATCGACTAGGCAGAACAATTCTCCCGACAACTATAGATAAATTCACAAATAACCTGCCTGATCTGTCTCAGCTGCTCATCGTACCTAAACACACAAATGATCTCGAGAAAATGACTAGCAGCATGTGCACCATTTTCACTAGTACATTAGATACCGTTGCACCGATGAGATTAAAAAAAGGTTAGAGAGAAAAATACTGTACCTTGGTACAACAGTATTACTCGCGCTATCAAAAAAGAAACTCGTAATCTTTACGATAGTAAACTCGTAAAAACGCAAATGGAGACAAACTCGTTTAGAGGTCTTCAGAATCGCATGGAAAGACAGCTCATCCCGTTATAGAAAGTCTCTAAAAGCAGCCAGGGCCGACCATCTCCGCAAACTCATAGAAAATAACCAAAACAATCCATGGTTCTTGTTTAGTACAGTGGCTAGATTAACAAATAAACAGACATCACCAGAACAAAACATTTCATTACAATTTAGTAGTGATGACTTTATGAATTTCTTTACTGAGAAAATCGAAAGTATCAGAAATACAATTGTAAATGTACAACCTTTAACAGATTTTTATGATTCAGCCTCAATTATCGCCCCTCAAGAACAGTTGCAGTGCTTTACAACTATAGGACAGGAAGAGCTAAATAAACTTAACACTGCGTCTAAACCAACAACATGTTTACTAGATCCAATACCCACTAAACTACTGAAAGAATTGTTACCTGTAGCAGAAGAGCCTCTTCTCAATATTATCAACTCGTCTTTATCTCTAGGTCACGTCCCACGACCGTTCAAGCTAGCAGTTATTAAGCCTCTCATTAAGAAACCACAATTAGATCCAAACGTATTAGCAAATTACAGACCCATCTCAAATCTTCCATTTATGTCTAAAATACTAGAAAAAGTAGTGTCGGTCCAATTATGCTCCTTCTTGCAAAAAAAACACTATCTATGAAAAATTTCAGTCAGGATTCAGATCTCATCATAGCACAGAAACTGCGCTCGTTAAAATTACAAACGACTTACTTCTAGCTTCTGACCAGGGCTGAGTCTCAATACTAGTGTTACTTGATCTCAGTGCTGCGTTCGACACTATAGATCATAAAATACTCCTAGATCGACTACAAAATTACACTGGTATTCAGGGCCAGGCATTGCGGTGGTTTAGATCGTACCTATCAGACCGACACAATTTTGTTTATATAAACGGGGAAAAATCTAAGATCACGATAGTAAACTATGGAGTGCCACAAGGATCTGTGTTAGGCCCTCTGCTATTTTCAATCTACATGCTGCCACTCGGCAAGATTATAAGAAAACATGGAATTAGTTTTCACTGCTATGCCGATGATACTCAGTTATATATTTCAACACAACCAGATGAAATCTCTAAATTATCCAATCTGACAGAATGTATTAAAGAAGTAAAACATTGGATGACCAGTAATTTTCTTCTATTAAATTCAGATAAGACTGAAGTATTACTTATCGGACCAAAAACCTGTACACAGAATCTCTCAGACTACAATCTGCATTTATTGAAAATCATATTTCATATGTTACAAAAACAGCCTTCTTCCACCTCAGAAACATTGCTAAGATACGGAATATGTTATCTATTTCTGATGCAGAAAAGTTAGTTCATGCTTTCATGACGTCTCGACTAGATTACTGTAATGCATTATTAGCTGGCTGTCCTGCTTCCTCAATAAACAAGCTACAATTAGTACAAAATGCAGCTGCTAGAGTTCTTACCAGGTCAAGAAAATATGATCATATAACACCAATTTTATCATCTCTACACTGGTTACCCATTAAGTTCCATATCGATTATAAAGTATTGCTAATGACCTATAAGGCTCTTAATGGTTTAGCTCCTGTGTACTTAACTGATCTTCTATCGCCCTACAATCCTTCACGTTCTTTAAGATCACAAAACTCTGGACTTCTGGTTGTACCTAGGATAGCTAAGTCCACTAAAGGAGGGAGAGCGTTTGCACATTTGGCTCCGAAACTCTGGAATAGCCTTCCTGATAATGTTCGGGGCTCAGACTCGCTCACCCAGTTTAAATCTAGATTAAAGACGCATCTCTTTAGCCAACCATTCACATAATGCATCGCATGTCAGATCAATTGCATGTGACTATCTTTGCTTAATGTTATGAACAGCAGCTACGCTAATTATTCTCCATTTGCTTTTCTGTTTTGCCTCGGGACACCCGTCCCGAGGTGACTAGAGAGGACTTCAGCGTCAGTTTGGATCCAGCATCTTAAGAAGACCTCAGATGACCAACACCTATGAAGAGACATTAATGTGTTTTTGGTCATTTAAAACTGAATTCACGGCTGAATAGAACAAATTCTTGGGTCTCCCATGCGCAATCTTTGATATTGAAGGGACTTTCACCACACTAGAGTGACGCTGTTTGCGTCCCTGAAATAAATGAATCTGATTGCACGGTACAGTTTGGAGTTGACTCGAATCGCGACGGAGAGCGGACTGACCAGATTGATATATCTTGTAGAAGATACAGTAGGTAGACAACCAAAATGGGTATTACCGCCGCGCATACCACCGCCGCAGGGCCGTTGCGTTAACAGAAATTCAGTCGTGTGTAAAAAAAAACTACCACCAGGTGGCGCAAAGGGACGGATTGGAAAGTGACTGTAATAATAAAATGTCGGGTTGTAAACGGAGATGAAAGGAAGAAGTAAAACAACAATAACATTATAATATAACATTTTAACATCCTTAAAAACCATAAGAAAATTTAAAGTGAGAGTTAATTTCAAAACGTGGGATAGTCTTAGACTACAGTCTATGCATCAAAAATTAAAAGAAAGACCTTTACACAAAGTCTTACGGTAACACTTTACTTGAAGGGGTGTGCATAAGACTGACATGACACCTTCATAATCATGACATGACACATGTCATGAATATGAAGGAGGTTTTATGAATGTTTATGACAACTGTCATTAAGTGTCATTCGCTCAATTATGTCATTTTTAATGCAAAGATGACATTGTTTGAGATGTCTGAGTTATAACAACTTGACATATACCAATACATCATAACCTGTCAGTGTCTTTGTCATGACAACTTGACATCATTTAGCTTTATGGGTTAACATTACATTAAAATGTCATGTGGTTGGTTTTGACATTGGCTGTCATGAGGCCATTATAATAGTGTCATAAATATGTATCTTGAGCTCAAGTACAGTGGTACAAATTGAACATGTCATTAAAATGTCATTAAGTGACAATACTCTGACAAATAATTTTATAACAGCGTCATGACTATTTTTCATTTCATGTTTTTTTTTGTTTGTTTGTTTGTTTTTTTAAGTTTCCTCCAACAGAAGGTCAGATAATAAACAATTTCAAATTTCGTAAAAAAGATGACACTGTTATAAAATAATGGTAACACTTTATTTTAGGGTCTTTTAACTAGTTGCTTATTACTATTAGCATTCATATGGCTAAAATATTGGCTATTTATTAGTACTTATAAAGCACATATTAATGCCTTATTCTGCATGATCTTATTCTACATTCTTAATCCAGCATGCTGTTGTCATTAAACAGTCATTACTAGGCATATATATATATATATATATATATATATATATATATATATATATATATATATATATATATATATATATACACACACACACAATGGGTACGGGTATTCAAACCCCCTTAAATTTTTCACTCTTTGTTATATTGCAGCCATTTGCTAAAATCATTTAAGTAAATATCACATGGTCCTAAGTATTCAGACCCTTTGCTCAGTATTTAGTAGAAGCACCCTTTTGATCTAATACAGCCATGAGTCTTTTTGGGAAAGATGCAAGCAACACCTGGATTTGGGGATCCTCTGCCATTTCTCCTTGCAGATCCTCTCCAGTTCTGTCAGGTTTGATGGTAAACGTTGGTGGACAGCCATTTTTAGGTCTCTCCAGAGATGCTCAATTGGGTTTAAGTCAGGGCTCGGGCTGGGCCATTCAAGAACAGTCACAGAGTTGTTGTGAAGCCACTCCTTCGTTATTTTAGCTGTGTGCTTAGGGTCATTGTCTTGTTGGAAGGTAAACCTTCGGCCCAGTCTGAGGTCCTTAGCACTCTGGAGAAGGTTTTCATCCAGGATATCACTGTACTTGGCCGCATTCATCTTTCCCTCAATTGCAACCAGTCGTCCTGTCCCTGCAGCTGAAAAACACCCCCACAGCATGATGCTGCCACCACCATGCTTCACTGTTGGGACTGTATTGGACAGGTGATGAGCAGTGCCTGGTTTTCTCCACACATACCGCTTAGAATTAAGGCCAAAAAGTTCTATCTTGGTCTCATCAGACCAGAGAATCTTATTTCTCACCATCTTGGCAAACTCCATGCGGGCTTTCATGTGTCTTGCACTGAAGAGAGGCTTCCGTCGGGCCACTCTGCCATAAAGCCCCAACTGGTGGAGGGCTGCAGTGATGGTTGACTTTCTACAACTTTCTCCCATCTCCCGGCTGCAGCTCTGGAGCTCAGCCACAGTGATCTTTGGGTTCTTCTTTACCTCTCTCACCAAGGCTCTTCTCCTCCGATAGCTCAGTTTGGCCGGACGGCCAGCTCTAGGAAGGGTTCTGGTCGTCCCAAACGTCTTCCATTTAAGGATTATGGAGGCCACTGTGCTCTTAGGAACCTTAAGTGCAGCAGAATTTTTTTGTAACCTTGGCCAGATCTGTGCCTTGCCACAATTCTGTCTCTGAGCTCTTCAGGCAGTTCCTTTGACCTCATGATTCTCATTTGCTCTGACATGCACTGTGAGCTGTAAGGTCTTATATAGACAGGTGTGTGGCTTTCCTAATCAAGTCCAATCAGTATAATCAAACACAGCTGGACTCAAATGAAGGTGTAGAACCATCTCAAGGATGATCAGAAGAAATGGACAGCACTTGAGTTAAATATATGAGTGTCACATCAAAGGGTCTGAATACTTAGGACCATGTGATATTTCAGTTTTTCTTTTTAATAAATCTGGAAAAATGTCAACAATTCTGTGTTTTTCTGTCAATATGGGGTGCTGTGTGTACATTAATGAGGAAAAAAAATGAACTTAAAAGATTTTAGCAAATGGCTGCAATATAACAAAGAGTGAAAAATTTAAGGGGGTCTGAATACTTTCCGTACCCACTGTATGTATGTATGTATATATATATATATATATATATATATATATATATATATATATATATATATATATATATATATTTATTTAGGAGCACACACACATGGATTATTGTAATATTTTCATTCTGGTTTGCTCTTAGCAAAAAAAAAAATCCTTCAAGTTCCATATGCGGAGCGAAATGAGAACGGTCCAGCATTAAGTCCGCATTAAGAGCAATAATTCTTATTAACTGCTATTGTTCTTGATTTTTTTATTGTTCTTGATTTTTTTTTTTTTGGCTATTATATATGCTATGTAATGTTTAGTGATTTTGATATCGCAGACTAAAATACCGGCAGGAATAAATATTTTGGCTAATTTACTCATTAAAACCAAAGGTGTTCATCAGTGATTGTACATCAAGAGCAAGGACACGTTGTGTGCATTTTGTTTTGTGCTTTTACCAGAACAAAATGCTCGACTGTCTGTGTGAAAACTGCGCGTGTGCACGAGCGCCAAGAGAACTGATAACAGCAGCAACGAGCACTGGCCATGATTTCAGAAACAACACGTTCCAGCGGATAGATCGCCTCTTATTTAACACAGGCCTATATCTTATCGAACTGAGATATTTCTTTCTTTTTAGGTACAATTATTCGCTGAGTTTAAGTTCACTTTTGAGACGTTTCAGATTCTCGCAGAGAGACAGCTGAAAGCGCACCCTGTTTTTATTTTATTATATTTTATTTTTCAAAAGTACAAGGTTTTGTTGTTATTGTGAGCATACACAAATAAAAGTAGACCATTTGTAGTCTTGCATCAATCTGTAGGCTATCGCCAAAAATGACAGAAGGTCTATTTTAAGGTGTTTCAGCTGTCATGAGGAGAAAATCCATCAGAACACGCCGGCACTTTCGTCGACCAGAGGGATAAAAATGTAGCCAATTTAGTTTCACATTTATATTTAAATATTGGGCTATTGCCTATTATTTTTAAAAAAATTTCACCTATGTTCATTATGAAAAGGGAATAGCATGACGGATGCGCAATGTCGGGAGACATGCAGCAGGTTAGACATGAGTTTGACCACTTCATTAAGTTTTGTTTTATAGTAAGTCTTTCTTTAAAGTGAATTTCATTTTGTAGAAATTGTATCTTAATTTCAATCAATGATTCATCAATCAATTGCCTATATTTAATAATTAGGAAGAAAACCAAGAACGTCGGGTGTGGAATGGATTGAAGTGCGTAACAAACGAAACCATGTTTCCGCGGCCTTTATTAAATAAGGCTGAAAATCAATATACGTCTTCCTGTTTTAATTAAATTTATTTATTACTTTATTACATGTCTTTATTACTTAAATAATTGTTAAGATGTTTTTGGTCTAACAATATATTTTTTTCCTACCACACGCCAAACTCATAACATTTCTTGCAGATTTAAAAAAAAAACAACAACAAAAAAACACGACGCTCCGACTTTTAAAAAATCCCTCCTCGATCCAGTCAAAACTTCGCACATACTCTGCTCGGCAGCAGCAGACGCTGGCAAACGCGCGGGGGGAGGGTTGATCCCATTCGGAACTTCTGCAAATCCCCCATAACACAAACAAATAAAGAAATTTACTGCAAATACTCATAACAGAGTCTAACAATTGTGTATTTCGTCAGCTTATTTCATATGATCAGATCAGGATGTTAAAATTAACAAAAAGCACTAAGATTGCAAAAAGGTCTGTCACGCGCATAGCTTAGGCTAATATTTTGAGTCTCCCGCCCTCTGGATTAATGGCTTTGGTGACAAACATTTTAAACAAAGCGCCCTTCCCCCCTATCTCAAACTTGTCAAGTGTTGCAGAGCAAGCACTGTTAGGTTGGGTGAGTGCTTTTTATACACACAAGATAATGTAAACATTATACATTGATATAGCCTATAAATGGAACACAATCGGTTTGTTGTTTTTGTTTGTTTTTCTTTAACATTTTTATTTTATTTCTTTGTCTTTAAGGAACATTGGATGGCAGTAAAGATTCTGTACAGTTATTCTTCTAATAATAAAGAGCCATAATGTAACATATCTTGGTCAATTCTTTTGAGCTGCTTTGCAGCTTAACCACAGTTTGCAACATCAGCAGTTATTGAAATGAACTGAATCAACACAGATCTGCTGATATAAATAAATAGGCCTAAATAAATAGCAAAAAACAAGATTGGGTTTGTACGGTTCATTTGAGCTATAATTTAATAATTTATGTTATGATGTTATAGAGGTACAATGTAAAGTAAGAATATTTAATAAAGAATCTTAAACTTCCAATGTTAAACATGTTCTCGTCATTTTGCTCTTAACTGCAGTCAAAATACAAATAGGCCTATAAAATATTCATATGCATTGTGTAGCCCATTGTGAAGAGTCAGATTAGGCGCAAACTATCTATAGCAGAAACGTTTTATCTTAATAGCCTAGTACTTGTTGAATAACAAAATTTTGATTATTGGGATATCAATGTTTTTTTTGGTTCGCAATTGTGTAGCTTATGGCATGACATTTCTTTTTGTAATGTTTATGAGTGTGTTAATGGATACAAACTGCACAACTGCAGTTTATCAGATTGTTACATAGCTATAATTGCACGATATAGTTGAAACATTAACACATTAAAATCATCTGATAATCATACAGTAGTTAACATGAACCCTTTGTAAGCGATGTATTACCATTACATCATGGGCGTACGGGACACCCCCGCAGCCCCCACCCTATGATGGGCCTCGTCGCAGATTATTTACTATTTAGCCTTTGCTTTTTTTAGAACTAAACTAAATTGACTAAAGATGAAAATAAAGCATCCAACTGAAGCCCAAAAATGCAAGCAGAATACCATAGAAAACAGTGCTAAAACACCACAAAAGGGGGAAAAATTCACTGTTGTTTCCATCACCGTTTGTAAGGTAGCCAAGACAACAGCAAGCTTTGATGCGCTATGTTACTGTGTTACTGTTAGCGGTCGTGTGCCGAGACAAATAAATATGTTCGGTCTTATTATTATTATTATTATTATTATTATATATTGTCCAAACGTAAATATCCTAGCCAATAAGTCTAGAGTTAGGCATTCCGCTGGAATGTGTTGTTTCTGAATTTGATATTTTAAGGAATAGAATACACTCCTGCATTTAAATGCGGCTGCAGCAGTTGCAGTTTTTTTTTTAATGATGTTTTATTAATCCGTTCATTATTTTTAGTTTCAATGATTTAGCTAAATCGTGCCTTAATAATGGGAGCGAAATTATTCAGTGACTCATGTTTTACTAAAATAAAGGATATAATTCATGAAACATGCAACAATTTCTTAATCAGTGTCCAAACAGATAGGCTATATTTTTCCTAAGTAGTTATCTGTCAAATAAAGGACAGGTAACGAATAACAAAGTATGTGCGTGTCAAAAATCCATGCTGTTTTATTAAAGGAGTTTAAAATATAAATAAAAAATGTATTTGTGATAAATATAGGCCTAATATGTGAGAAAATTGACATTTTGCATAAAGATAGAACTAGAACGGCGGTAGAACCACCGTTTTGGATGGCCACCTACTGTATATCAGTCTGGCCTTGCCAGGCAACCGTGAGACAGTGTCACATCTGTTTACTTTCATTTTTTTTTAAAAAATTTTCACACAGTTTTGCTCTTGATGTGATCTTGTCATGTTCTGATTGTTTCTTGTTTCATGTGTCATGTTTTCATTGGTTCATTGTGTTTAGGTATTTCTTGTTTATTAGTGTCTGTGTGTATACAGATGGTAGTCAACCAGAGGGCTGTTTCATAAAAGATGCTAAGAAAAGCGAGGATTAAACTCCAAAACCTGACTTGAATTAACCTAACAAATGAGTTGGGGCTAAAACGGTTTCATTAAAGGTAATTGAAGTTCACGCAGTCCCGCTAATTTGATCCAGGTTTATCTAGTCAAGATAATTTCGCTTGCACGCTTTTTTTAAGCAGCCCTAGAGGTCGATCATGGATCAAATCGATCCACTATAGGAAACAGCATACATTTTGTGCTATTTTATGCATTTGTGACATGGTGTTTTCCTCAGTGCATAACTTACTTTTCACAGGTTTATTCTCCATCTGTAAATGTTAGAAAATCATGCAAATATCTCCATTTTTCTGTTAAACTTCACATTGAACGAGCGCAGCTGTGCGCATGCGCGCTAAACAGACGGAACGCAATAGAAGCGCAATAATTCTAAAATATACATTTCGCTAAAATATTTGATGTTGGACATTAAATTTAAACCTACTAGTAAGTATTTTTATGATAGTAACTGTAAATGGACTATTGTAATGGGGTAAATCAATATACTTTGGACCAATTACTGAGTTTAGATTCATCTTACCAATTTAAATTTAGTCTGTGCATATTTATTTTAATTTTTAATTTTGTGATTTTAATTTCTGCTCTTCTAATAACCATAAATGTACTACAGCTGCCAAACAAAACCAGAGATAAATGTATTCATATATTTTAAAACAATCTAATTAAATATTGAGCACAAAACATTTAGCCAGTAAGAAAAGAAAACCTGTCGGTTACACACACAGACACACACACACACGCACACATTATATATAATTCTGGGACACTTTTTCCCAGTCATTTCAATAGCAAAAAGTGTCCCAATCAACCTGAATTCACTATATATAAAAGACCAGAGTATAGATTAAATATGGGCCTTGGAAAAGGCTAGCTGACTTTATTGTGCTTTGACTACAGTGGGTTGTTCCAGTGTGGACTACAACCATACATGTCAACCAACCATACATGTCAACCAACCATACATGTCACTTCTGCAGGCTACATCTTACTCTGTCACTCATTTCATAGCTTTTGCCGGCTCTGAAACACTCACTTGGTGTTTCTCCTGCTTGTTGTCTAGCAAAAAAAATCACTCATCACTTAATGAAAGCTTAAAAATGAAGGCCTGATTGCTTCAGGGGCCTTGTCACAGGTCTATTGACTTTTAATTTCTGTGTTACTTTTGCTATATTTTCACACTTAAAACAATGATTTGGTAATCCTCTTGTACTCTTTTGTGCTAAGAAATAAGTCTCCTGACATTTCTCTCTCAAGTGCTTCCATTGTTGTCAGCATTAAGTCTGAGAATGATTCAGTGAGCTATATAACACTTAATTTTTAAGAAATTACTTCTCTTTAAATGTTTTGGTTCATCATACTTACCTTTTAATAAAAAAAAAATGCCTTAAACTTACACCAATTTTTTTTTATTTAGCACTATTTAGTAAATGTGTGTATATATAGTGGTTAATGTTGTTTAGACAAATTCACCAGTTCACATAATATTATTTGTAAGAAGAGTGAACTGTTATATATAGTCAAACCGAGGAGGCACGTGCCCGGTAATAGAGGTTTTGTGGGCGGTGATAGAGAATGAATGGGGGAAAGTCACATGAGAGGATGCAATGGCTCCATCGCACTATGATTGGATACGATCGGTTATGACTGGATATGATTGGTTTGTGTGATCCCGCCTTTTGTTAGTGTGTTGCCTCCAGGCAACATAGTTTATTTTAGTTTGTTTTTTAATAAAATTAGACTTTTAAATGAACTTTTAAAAAATAAATACATTAAAAAAGGAATGAAAATGTTGATTGATATTGTTATAGTGTCCAATTAAGCAGGAAAAATCTCTACAAATAAGTTTTTCCTCATTGATATCATATTGCATACCATAGAGGTAAATTGTTACTGCCTTTAGTTATCATTTTGAAATAAATATAAAAATAACATATATGTAAACAAACGCAAATGTAAAAGACTTCATGAGATTCACTTGGTTTTAATAAATAGAACATTACATTGTTAATATAAAAATACAAAATAGAATTGTGTTTGGTTTCTTTTTTTTATTTTTTGATGTAAAGTAATGTTTTAACAAGGAAAATGTGACATGTGACATGAATTTACATTTGATTTCTAAAAAATAAAAAATATATAAACTGTGAGGTCATTGTTTGCCTCCTCATTTCAGAACACCACTGCACGCCACTGTGTAACTCTTGTTGGTGAGGTTCATGTTTCTTAGTCAAGTCTTGTTTTTTATTTTTTTATTTTTTGGTTCACATTAATTTGAATAAAGCTGCACTTGTGTTTGGTCAAACTGACTTCAGTGGATTTTATTACAGGCAGTTACTGATGACAGATTTTTATAATTTTACATTTTGTGAAATACAAACATTAAATTGAAAGCAGTTATGAACAGTTCTGATGTCACAAAACAACTTTGTTACACACCAGCAATTAGTAAACATGATCACATTCAGCCATAATGTTCAATATATGAACACTTATATTTAAATGTGCAGTTGTGGCCTAATGGTTAGAGGTGGACTTGTAACCTAAAGGTCATGGGTTTGAGTCTCACGATCGACAGGAAATGTACGTGGAGAGAGTGAATGAACAGCGCTCTCTTCCACTCTCATCACCCACAACTGAGGAGCCCTTGAGTAAGGGATCGAACCCCCAATCACTCCATGGGCGCCGCAGCAGAAACAGCTGCCCTTTGCTCTGGTGTGTGTTCACTGCTATGGGTGAAATGCAGAGCACAACTTCTGAGTATGGGACACCAAAATTGGCCACACGTCATTTTCACTTCACTTTAATTTACACAGAATTAACCTGTTAAAGTTAGAAAAGACATCTGAGTGTTTATAGTGCAGCTGTTTTTCAATCTATCACTTATTTGAAGTGTTTTCTAAGCTCTGGAAGAAAACCACTGATCTCCCTCTACAGGAACTGAAATAATTATTGACCCATGATCAAATTGTCTGTCTTAGTCAAATATTTAAAGCTTTACGTCAAGTTTTCATTGTGTGTTTAATTGCCTGTTGTCCTGAATGTCAGTTGGTGAATCCACCGGCCGCTCCAAAAGGGCCTTTGCGCCCTCTCCCATTAATGCAGGTCCCCTTCGAGAGAATTGGTATGGACCACATCGGGCCATTAGAGCGATCAGTAAGGGGACATCGTTTTGCATTAGTCATTGTGGATTATGCAACACGATATCCAGAAGCAGTGGCTCTCCGCAACATCTCCGCTAAGAGTGTTTAGTTTAAAGGTGCTCTAAGCGATGTCACACGTTTTTAGGCCAAAACATTTTGTCACATACAGCAAACATCTCCTCACTATCCGCTAGCTGCCTGTCCCCTGAACAGACTGTAAAAAAACGTGGTCTCTGTAGTCGCCACAAGCTCCAAAAACGGCAACAAAAACAAACTGGTGCAGCCTGGACCATGAAACATAATAAACATGCTCCAGCCAATAACCAACAAGAATGATTTTAAATGCGCGTTCATGACTGTTTCAGGAAGCACGGAGGGGAGGGGGAAGAGGAGGGTCTAGCTAGCCTCTGTTTTGTTTGACAACACTTCGAACGTCAACAGGAAGTTACTCCACCCAGGATCGCTTAGAGCACCTATAATCTCCCGAGTGGGGATTCCAAAAGAAATCCTCACTGATCAGGGCACGCCGTTTATGTCACATACGTTACGCAAACTTTACGAATTATTGGCCATTAAATCGATTCGTACCAGCGTCTTTCACCCACAAACCGACGGGCTGGTCGAAAGTTTTAATCGCACGCTTAAATCAATGATTCGTAAATTCATTCAGGAAGACGCCAAAAATTGGGATAAATGGTTAGAACCTCTGTTGTTCGCTGTGCGAGAAGTCCCGCAAGCCTCCACGGGGTTTTCCCCCTTCGAGCTTCTCTATGGTCGCCAGCCCCGCGAGGTGTTGGATGTCATAAGAGAAACTTGGGATGGACCATCTCAATTTAAGAATGAAATTCAGTATGTGCTAGACTTGAGAACAAAACTCCACACTTTGGGGCAGTTATCTATGGAGAATTTGTTACAAGCTCAGGACAAACAGAGCTGGCTGTACAACAGGGGGACTAATTTGCGCAAATTTTCACCAGGAGATAAAGTGCTTGTATTACTTCCACACTCTCAGAAAAAAAAGTACATAATTGTACCTTTAGGGGTACAATGGTACAAAGGTACAAATTTGTACCCTTGTGTTTTGTACCTCAAGAGACTAGTTTTGTACCTTTGGTGACAATTTTGTACCTTTATTTAACAGTACAAAAACTGACCCTTCAAAAAGGCTACAAAATTGGCTTTGATAGCGTACAATCGTTGACTATAATGTGATATATTTTACACACTGTTGATATCAGCCACACCCTGCTTCATTAGGAAATGCAACTTTTCTAGGCTACTTGTACCTCTTCTGCTTATAAAGAATAATAATGACAACACAACTGTGATATAAGAAGAGAAAACGTTTATTGAAATGAGTGATTTATAGGTAATGATGGTGGGGGCGCAGCTGTGATTTGAAAAAAACGAGAGGTGGCTGTTTATGAGGTACAGCTATCGTGGGGAGATGATGAGATAATTGATTGATGATTGAGTGGTGATTGACAATTAGTGGTGACACCTGATGTTAATAAGCAGAATCATTGAAGAAACAACAAGAGAAAAAGAGAGAGACTCAACATCTACAACTGACTTCCAGCCATTAAACATTATTACACTTATTATTAACCAGTTTGATTTGATTTCTGTCATACATCAACAAAAGTTAACAGAATTAACAGATGTTTAGATGTTAATGTTTTAATGAAAGTTTAGTTTGAAGTCACCATGATGGTGAAAAGCATTTCCTTTAGTTGGGCTCTTGACTCAATTTATTAACATTAATTTATCTCTGGCTGCTCCAACTTTGTGTTTGTAGAGCACATTTGTTATGGTCAGAGAAACTATGATCTGAGCTGTGTTTCCCAAAAGTGCTGTGAGCCAAAGATTTAAATTTAGCTTTACAGTGCTTTGGGAAGCACAGTCATAATGGTTGTGTTTTATCATTGTGAAATGGCCAGATTCATTGGTGACATCCAGTATTAACTGGTGATATAGATGTTATATTATTTCTTTATAGTAAATCTGTTTACCGCTTGAGATCCAGCAGAGCTTTTATAATCTGTTTTTTTGAAACACACACAGACATCAAGAATCAGCATATGACTCTCAACAATGGTGACAATCAAACAAAGTGCTTCATGTTGCAGTGCATGATGGGAGCCACCAATCAAAACTCATCCATGGCTCCCATCATGCATTGCTGCATGAATAAATTATGCAGCTGAACTGTCCTGTAATTTTCGTAGATTGTTCATGTTCGCTTTATTTTTCTGTTGTTTTGTTGTGACAGTAGCTTGTTTTGTGATGTTCAGAGTTGATCTGTTTGTCAGTATTTTGTGTTTATTTATCGTCACCGTTCTTGAGAATCAGATGCTGATTCTTGATGTCTGTGTGTGTTTAAACACTGAAGCTTCAGTGCGGAATGTATTATTCTTCTTCTTCAAAAAAAATTCATACTGCTGTTGGATCTCAAGCTGTAAAATCACAGGACTACAATCATTAATACTAAAGCTACACATCAAGCACACAGTCAGAGATTTAGACTCTAAACGACATCAGGCCATCAAGTGATGATTATATCATCATCATCAATTTATATTGTGACCATAACAAATGTGCTTTACAAACACAAAGTTGGAGCAATCAGAGAAAAAATTATTAATAAAAGGTAAAGAGTCAAGAGCCCGACTAAAGCAAACGCTGACCTCTTTCATGGTGACTTGAAATGAAACATTCCACAAATCATTAATTAACACCTTTTTTCTCTCTTTCCTTCAATGGTTCTGCTGCTTATCATCAGGTGTCTCCACTAATTGTCAATCATCACTCAATCATCTATCAATTATCTCATTAACTTTAACACTGCTTCAGTGTTACTTTTTAACACCCGGCAAGATGGACTCATATGGAATGTTTAAAAATGTGTTTAAAATGAAATGTTGTAAAATGTGAAAATGAAAAGGATTTAATAAATTCTGATTTTAATTCAGTGTGTGTGTGTAAAATATATGTATCTCATTATAGTCAACGATTGTACGCTGTCAAAGCCAATTTTGTCCCCTTTTTGAAGGGTCAATTTTTGTACTGTTAAAGATGCAGTTTGTAATAATTTTGTCCGCTAGAGGTCGCTATAGGCCTATTCAAAACAAAGGCGTAGCTTGATGACGGCAAGTTTGAGTGTGGAATCTTGGGACATGTAGTCTCCACCTCAACAGACAGTGCAATAGGACTTGGGAAGAAAACGTGTTAATGGATGCGATTATTAACGTTACTGTAGTATGAAGCAGAGCAGGACCAAGTGTTGTGGAGCTGAACGAGGAGCTGGAGCGATTGTGCAACACACGCCTCACGAGCAGCGGGACTTTTATTATGACACAGTCACTGGCGCTGCTTCCGCTTTACCATATGTATCATATGTATTGACAGCAC
This sequence comes from Megalobrama amblycephala, assembly GCF_018812025.1. NCBI lineage: Eukaryota > Metazoa > Chordata > Actinopteri > Cypriniformes > Xenocyprididae > Megalobrama > Megalobrama amblycephala. The sequence goes on from NC_063046.1 coordinate 35,751,462, forward strand.
AATTTTTATTGTGAGGTTATGATGTAAAATTATGATAACTACACTGTAGCTGCTACAGTAACTAACAAAATCTATCCAATGCTGGATTTCGTAAGTGTCTGAAAAAGACAATTTTCACATGCCACCATTACATATTGCGTCATACTATATTGCAATACAATACAGCAAATATAGTTTGACAGTAAATTATCAAATTAATTGATTACTGTTTAGTCAGATGATATGAAAACAATTACCACTTGTTCAACAAATATATTCACTCGTGTACATTCAAACACAATAACTGGGCATACATAGCAAACGCGAGTTCAACGATTTGCGCGAGTAGATTACATACAAAGTCAATGCAAAGACGCGATCAGACGCGTCCTCGCGCGGGTCCAGAGACGTGATGCCCAGCGTTTGGCGTGTATGCCCCATAATACTAATCGTGTTGATCGTTATAATGGCATATGTTTTCTGTAAAGATACGAATCAAAACAGCTCACCTGTCGAGTAAAACACAAGCGAGATCGGCATCTCTTTCTAGGTGAAGTTTGTCGCGAAGCTCTCTCCATCTAGAAAATGCAACACCGATATTGATCCTCGCTCTTTCTCTCTTCTTGTCCCAAACTTTTCTTGGGTCGTTTGGTTGGCCCGTACGCTTACGTTTACGGGAGCTGTCCTTGTCGACAGAACCAGCGGCAGATGGCAAACAGTAATTATGTTCCATAAATAAGTAACACAATCCACCATAAAATGTGCAAGAAGTAAATAAAGAACTGCTTGAAGCAAGTTAGTGGTTTGCTGGACGCTAGACACTACTTCCGCATTTGTCCACGACATTGTTGTCATGTGGTTTCTACGTCAGTAAAGGCGGTAACAAAGGGTAACTGACGTCATTGACAGGCGACTGCATTGCCCCGTGTCACCGTTTAGAATGGGAATTTTCTCATGATTTACAAGTAGTTGAAAACATTAGAGATATTGTTAGTAATCAGCTGGACAAAATATATAACACTAGCCTAGTGGTTTTTGGATATTTTACTGTGAATATCTTACATATTGTACCTTTAAATAAAGATACAAAATTGTCACCAAAGGTACAAAACTGGTCTCTTAAAGGTGATAGAGAGGATTTTTTCGTCGACTGAGAATTCAAAGACTGTTACTGAGTTTTTGAAATGAGCGCATGCATAAGAACAGCCCCCCTCCTTCACAGCTCATTTCTAGGGAACGCCTCCCAAAACTTGTGCACGAGTACTGGAACATGAGTGTTTGTTTACCACCGGCATTCGCTGTGTCGTGTTCGTAGATTCATTATGTCGGACTCACCGCAGGTAACTCATAATCTGCAGTTGTTACTCCTGACAAAAACATTGTTATTCAAAAAATATCTGCCAAATACAGTCAAAGCATTTCCGACATTGTAAGTCGAAATTTCGGATATGTTTGTATTTAGGCACGAACTGTATCAATAAAGCTTAGCTATCGTATAGCATTACAGCTGCTAACTTAGCATACTGAATATGCTTTATTTTTCTGTAAATTTGTGAACTCAGTTGTAATTTACTGTGTATTAGAGCACTGAAGATGCTGACACGACGCTACTCCCATTTAAATTAGCATGTAGTATTTAGCAGACTGGTCACTGCCTTACAACTACAGTACAAGAACAACGTCGATATAACTGAATAACAGTACAACAATAATTATTCCACATAGAAAGAATAATCACTGTTACCTGTCGAGAAGAATTTTTGCGAACTGCGCATCTGTCTTGACACCTCTCTGTTCCTTCATTGCTCTCCAGCGTTGAAATGTTTCTCCAAGAACGACTCTGGTTAGATTACGTTCTTCTGACAATTTTCTCCTCTTCTCAGCGACTTTAAAAAAAGTCTTTCTTTTGCGTCCTCCTTCGGGTTTCTTCTCTTCCATGGTGCAAATTCGAGGAGGAAAGCAGGAGCAACAATGAAAACAAACCGAAACTAACGACGGAGATTCATGCGCTATGCGCATGCGGCGCCTGTGTGAAGTTACTGGAGCGCGCACGTCTCTCACAAGGAACGTAATGGCAGTGATTGACAAGCCAGAAGGCCAATCGTTTACACGATGATCGCATTAACGATTGGCTGATGTTTTTAAGGCCCTACCTCGTGCACATATGATGTATATTAATACGGGCTGAGTCGGGTGGTGGGGGTATGTGGCGAGGGGGGCATGGTTCAACGAAGTCTGCAGCGGGAGAGAGAGTCGGGAGACGCACGGTGAGTGAGTGGGTTAAACGCAAATGATGAACACCTGTCTCTTGTTTCAGTAATTGGCGGGGAGAGAGTATAAAACGCCAGGAGAAACAGGAGCGTGTGAGAGAGAAGGACTGCTGACTGCTGGATCTACCCAGGACAGCTGGAATCTATACTGGAGTGAAAGTTACTTTGTTCATGACTGTTTTGTGCCTGTCTGCACCCTGTATTATTTTGGAGTGAAGATTTATTAATAAATACCACAGTCAGCAGTCAAGCCGACCCTGTCCTCTTCCTTCCTTACTCATGAACACGTTACACCTGTTTAATTGTATCACTTTACATTGTTGTGGCTCCGTGTGACACTGAGAAAAACTGCTCTGACTCAAACAAGTGAGGAAATATTATCAGCTACAGTAACATCACAATTAAAAGTAATGTAATATTATAAATAGATGAACAGTACTCACGTCAGCGTGTTGAGTCGACAGTGTTTATCCTGCAGTAGTTCAGCCATCTGATTCACTCGTGTGTCTCCTAGTTCATGTTCACTCAGATTCAGCTCTCTCAGGAGTAACGGGTTTTTACCCACAATTCCACTCACATACTGACAGGCTTCATCTGCAGCAGGACTCACAAACCTGCAGAAGAGTCAATTCAGTTCTCAACTAAATGTGTGTTGCTTTACAAAAATGATTGATAAGACAAGCTCTAGATTTTTGCTTCAAACAAAGATTTTTCCATCTCCAAGATGGCGGCACATTTGTAGTCTGCACCTCATGTCGTCTCTGTCATCCTGCTCTCTTGTGCTTTGTCCTTATGTTTCTTTTATACTAACGATGCTGAAGGCTGAGTGACTATAGCTACAATACCTGTTCGGTTATGAGGAAATATGGAAACTTCGATTTCACTTTGTCAAAAACCGTCTCTCTGTTACAGCTGTGAGTCTCCCGACTCGAACGCCAGCCTTGACGTAGGATTTCATTACTTCATTCATAAGAAAGCCTGGGAATTCCGTCTCTTCTGGGAGCTTCCCTGTTCAAACAGTAGCCTTAAAGTAGACTTTCGTTTATTTGACGAAAGTCAAAATCTCCTTTTCCCATTTCCCATTCCCTTTGCCCAAACACAATTCCCATATTGTCGCATAGTTTCATGGACAAAAATATCTAGCTGACTAGCGTCGATTGCGATTTGGACTCACCGTGGTTGGACTTCCAACAGTCTGTTTTTGCCATGGGTGCATTGCAGGTATTATGGTTACTTTGTCTTTGTTTTTTAGATTAAAAGACTTGTTATACGAACGATGTACCAAATGCTGCAAATGCACCAAGGACGTTATTTGTCGCTTCACATGCTTTACACGCGCTGTCAAAATGTACATTGCACACATACACAAGCATCACTGGCTTATTTTTATTTATAAGGCAGTGATAGGACTGTTGCCTTCTTATTTATCAGTTTTCTCTTTGGTAGAAAACAATAGATACAATCTCAGATCAAGTAATAGCATTCTTTTTACTATACCTGCTGTAAAATCTGAATTTGGTAAAACTGCCTTCCGTTACAATGCCCCTTCAACCTGGAATGCTTTGCAAAAACAGTTGAAGCTAGGCACTATTATATCTCTTAATGATTTTAAATTATATGTCACAGAAACCTTCAGCTATAAGTGTGATTGTATATAGGCTGCTGTTCTGTTTTGTTTTCTGCCTGTCCTGGTTATGATATTGTGTTATATTTTGTTTGTTGTTGTATTTAACTTTTGTCCCTGATAGGTGTTGTTGTATTGCTTATGGGGTGCTGATACATTTTTAAGTGCTGCCTTTCTTGGCCAGGGATCATTTGAAAAAGAGACTATAGTCTCAATATGACTTCCCCTGGTTAAATAATGGAATAAAAAAAAAAAAAATAGTTTAGATGTAACTTTTTGTTCTTTTAACATTCAAATACACAAATAAATATATAAATACTTGAAAACAAAGTGTAATAGAGTTATTTAAAAGAAATGAGTCAGTCCTAAAGCAAACTCATAAGAACAGAAACGTCCCACAGTGCAGAAGGACAAAAGCTCACTAGATCTTGATTTTCAGTATGAATACAGAGTGTGAAATTAAGGCCTCAAGATCTTTCTGGCTTTTAAGCAGGAGGAGTGAGAAACATCAGCAGAGAAAACTGGCTTGTGAAACTGCATGTTTGTGAACATCTGGAGACTCATAGACCTGCTGTAGAGATACAGTGAATCTGGGCTTGATGGAAAACAACTGTGTTCAGAAAACAATTTGACTGAAAGGTTATCAAGAATTTTTAATGAGAAGTGTGCACAAACACAAAATTGTGCATGTTAATTGTCCAGGTATACCATCCTCCAGAACAGCAGCACATACACTGACCCATAATGTCTATTTGACCTGTAGCTTGTACAACTAAACTGTGTTAATGGTTATCATCATCATGACAGAACCCACAGCATCTGATCTGATCTTGATCATTTTAATGCATTTTAAATTAACAAAATTAACAAATTGTCCAGCTTATTGTATAACTAAAATAATATATTTGTTATTAATATTTAGGCTGCATATAACTAATTTTGTATTAATTCATCCCATCTAACCTCAGTGTCTTCAGTTGACAGTTTGGATCCTGTAGTAAATCATCGAGCTCCTTCACTCCTGATTCTCCAGGGTCATTTCCTGTGAGATCCAGCTCTATCAGGTGTGAAGGGTTTGATCTCAGAGCTGAAGCCAGAGCTTTATAACCTTCTTCTGTTACACTGCAGTTAGAGAGTCTAGAACAGGAATGAAAACATTCAGCTGATTAATCAGTTCAACCGGAACAATATAAATCCTTTAATTTAATTGTATTTTGTTCTTTGTACAAATGTATTGAAAGTTAAATATGGAGGCAAACAAAAAGCACATAAAACTTTAATATGTTAGACATCAACATCACTTTCAAGGTTTCAATTATTAGTCTTTGATCTGAATGATCCACAACAAGCAATCTAAAAAATAGCAGAAAAATGAGAAACTAAAGTTTGGGAATGGCCTAATTAAAGTCCAGACTTTAACTCAGGCTCATTGAGATATTGAGTATAAAGTGTTTCAGTTTAAAGTGTTGAAGTGATTTTCAGCATTTTGATTCTTGTATGTGAATGTTACTGACCTCAATCTCTCCAGTTTACCGTGTGAATCCTTCAGTACGTCACATAAGTGCTTCACTCCTGTGTTTTCTAGTTTATTCCAGCTCAGGTTCAGCTCTCTCAGGTGTGACGGGTTTGATTTCAGAGCTGAAGTCAGGATGAGACACTGTTTCTCTGTAATACTGCATCTATTCAGACTGAAGACAGAAAGAGAAAAGACAATGACTCAGATCTATGATGATCAACTAACATGTTTAGCTTCATCCAACAGATTTTTCCTGACAAATAAACAGGGATATCCAGAAGTAAAAACATGGAGAAAGACTGCACATTGTTCGTTTAAATATACTACCAACATTGTAACGATACAAAGATTGAAATCGTCAATCTATTTATGTTAGTTTACACATTCATTTCATCTCATCTTTAAGGTTCTTTCGTGTCAGAGTCACTCTTGGTATGATCACTGGGATAAATGTGTTTATGTTGGTTGTTTTCAGACACACTGTCTACTCTCTAATTAACCTCTATGGTAAGGTATACCATATGGTATGGTATGGTATGGTAAAAAGAAAACATTTAATTCAGTTGGATAATGGTCACTGCCGCTCCCTATTCACAGAGTATGTACGATCGCGAAAGTGAAAGTAAACACGAGTGCGCATTCAAACATGATGTCAATACCCCGCATTTGAAAGCGGCTCCCTGATGGATGCAAATATCTCTCAATATGAAAGCTATCTTAGGCTGGGCTGTGTAGTTGTAAGCATCTCTCAGCTCTGTATCATGCTTGAAGAACAATTTGGTCTGTATTTGCACTTTGAATATTGAGAGAGTGCTTTGATTATGGTTGCACTTATTATTTACACTTAAGACTGAAAGAAAACTGTTATTTATTTTTATGGTAACACTTTACAATAAGGTTTCATTAGTTAACATTAGTTAACTTTACATGAACTAAGGAAGAACAATACTTCTACACCATTTTAGTTAATGTTAATTTCAACATTTACTAATACATTGTTAAAATCAAAAGTTGTATTTGTTAACATTACTTAATGCACTATCATTAACTATGAATGACTATTTTTATGTTCAACTAACATTAACAAAGATTAATAAATACTGTAGCAAATATATTGCTCATTGTTGATGTTGGTTAATAAATTAATGTTAATAAATGAGACCTTATTGTAAAGTTTTACCATTTTTATTTTTACTGATTTTATTTCTATGATCAGTTTGTGGAAAGGAGTTCAGTCAGGAGGTCAAAAGTTGTAGAAGCTCATAAATCATGTACAGTAAGGTCTGAAGAGACTGAAATCATACAGGAGAGAAGTCAGTCAGTTAAGTTAGTGGCAAAACCTTTTACAGTGCTTGAGTATTGTTGTCTTTTACTGCAAATGATAATTCATACTCAGAAAGTAGAACTGAAATGACATTAATTACAAGATGATTAGTTAAAACATTTCAAATACACCTGCAGAATATTTTTCTAATCATGTATTTCATCTTTGAGGATTTCTTAAAAATAGTGCGTAAAAATCTCGTCTCGTTCTCGTCTCGTGAGCTACCTGTTTCGTCACACCCCTAACATTTACTAATACATTTTTAAATACAAAAGTTTTCTGTTAACATAAGTTAATCCACTTTAAACTAACATGAACAATGAATAATTGAATAAACATTAACAGATTAAGAAATAAAAGTATTTCCTAAAGCAAACAAGTTTTGGAAAAGGTAGTTCATTTGCTTTAGTGCTGCACCGTGAGGCAGTGTCACATCTGTTTACTTTCATTTTTTAAAAATTTCACACAGTTTTGCTCTTCATGTGATCTTGTCATGTATCATGTTCTGATTGTTTCCTTGTTTCATGCGTCATGTTTTCATTGGTTCATTGTGTTTAGGTGTTTCTTGTTTATTAGTGTCTGTGTGTATACAGATGGTAGTCAACCAGAATGCCTAATATCGCTGCGGCAAAGATAAACCAGTCGCATTTAAAAATGGTTTAATGGTGAAATCACCGCCAGGAGGAGCAAAGGGACATTTTGCAAAACAGCTGCAATTGTTGCATTTTGAAATGTAAGTAAGTAACGTTAGAGCTGAAGCCAAATCAACAATAATAAAAATGCAACAGTCGTGCTATATGGGGGGGGGGTGGAGTGGTTAATGTTGTTTAGACAAATTCACCAGTTCACATAATATTATTTGTAAGAAGAGTGAACTGTTATATATAGTCAAACCGAGGAGGCACGTGCCCGGTAATAGAGGTTTTGTGGGCGGTGATAGAGAATGAATGGGGGAAAGTCACATGAGAGGATGCAATGGCTCCATCGCACTATGATTGGATACGATCGGTTATGACTGGATATGATTGGTTTGTGTGATCCCGCCTTTTGTTAGTGTGTTGCCTCCAGGCAACATAGTTTATTAGGGCCCAAGCGAAAATTCGCGCAGGGCCCTCTTGTTTTTCTAAGGATTATTATTATTTTTTTTTTTTTTTTTTTTATTTATTTATTTTTTTTTTTTTTTCCGTCTTCCGGGGCTTTTTGGGGGCCTTAACATGCTCAAAAACTCTTGAAAATTGGCACACACATTGGAATCCGCGGCCAACAGGGCCGGGCAGAAGCTGGTACCCGGGCGTGGCAGGGGGCTCAACAGCGCCCCCTTGAAAAAGGTCTGAAAATTTGGTCCATATATTAAACACGCTTGCACGTATTAGTCTGAAACTCGGTACACATATAGACCTCATCGGGCCGAACAACTTTCGTGCTCTAAGTTAAACGTCACGCCAACAGGAAGTCAGCTATTAAGGGTTGTTTGAAAAACGCATGCTCTGGAATTTGATATACTCCTCCTAGACGATTAATCCGATCGCCACCAAACTCGGTCAGCATGAAGTCAAGACACTGATGATTAAAAATTGCCAGGGGATTTTTGATATCTCGAACGGTTTGTCCGTGGCGAGGCAACGAATTTATGGCGAGAAAAAGGAAACAGGAAATGTGTTATAACGTCTGCATACATATATTGATCTTTATGAAACTTCACAAGTGTGTTCGTTATAGGAGTCTGATCACATGTATGTGACTATTGTGAGTCAAAGTTATAGCGCCACCAACTGGCAGCAGGAAGTGTATCACTTTTTGAAATGTTTTGAGATCACCCTCTTATTTTTACCTGATTTGCTTCAAACTTCATCAGTGTAATGTCAATACACAGCAGATGTAGACCTATGACAGGATTTTTGATATTTGAAATATTGTTGCCATGGCAACAGGTCAAACTGTAATAATATTCTTGAGTGTTTTTGAGGCTCTTAACATGCTTCAAATTGCATGAAACTCGACACACACATCAATATTGTCAACCAGTAGACATGGACAAAGCCATAGAAATGGGCGTGGTGGAGGGGCTCAGTAGCGCCACCTTTTGACAAAAGTGGGGGGGTTTGTTTTTCCTACAGTCACCAAACTTGGTACACATATTGTTCTCATCAAGCCGGACAATTTTCTAATTTACATTCATTAGCTCCGACCAACAGGAAGTCAGCTATTTTGGTTTGAATGTTAATTTTTTGAAAAAACAGGCTATGAATTTTATACTACTACTCCTACAGGGTTTATCCAATTTACACCAAGCTTTTTTTAACTTGTTGCTAACACATTGAAGTTGTTTAATTGCAAACGGATTTTGGATATCTCAAACGGTTTGGCCGTGGCGAGGCAACGAATTTATGGCAAGAAAAGGGAAACAAAGTGTTATAACTTCTGCATACATTAATTGATTTTGATGAAACTTCGGCTTAGTCTTCGTTGTACAAGGCTGATCACATGGATGTGACTATTGTGATTCAAAGTCATAGCGCCACCAACTGGAAGCAGAAAATGTGTCACTTTCAGCATACATTGAGATCACCCTCTTATTTTTACCTGATTTGCTTCAAAATTCATCAGAATAATGTTAAAACTTGGCACATGTAATCCTTTGAAAATGGGCAGGGAGGAGGGGCTCTATAGTGGCACCTTGTAGTGCAGTAAATGTGGAGTGAATTTGACATAGTCCTTTGATGTTTAACCGTTTTAAGTGCCTATTGCCCGCTGTGCACAGTTGCCCTGAAGCCACCGGGGTGGCGGTGCCACCGGGCTTGGGCCCGCCATCGCTGCTCGCAGCTATATTTTTAGTTTGTTTTTTAATAAAATTAGACTTTTAAATGAACTTTTAAAAAATAAATACATTAAAAAAGGAATGAAAATGTTGATTGATATTGTTATAGTGTCCAATTAAGCAGGAAAAATCTCTACAAATAAGTTTTTCCTCATTGATATCATATTGCATACCATAGAGGTAAATTGTTACTGCCTTTAGTTATCATTTTGGAATAAATATAAAAATAACATATATGTAAACATAAACGCAAATGTAAAAGACTTCATGAGATTCACTTGGTTTTAATAAATAGAACATTACATTGTTAATATAAAAATACAAAATAGAATTGTGTTTGGTTTCTTTTTTTTATTTTTTGATGTAATATAATGTAATGTTCATTTAACAAGGAAAATGTGACATGTGACATGAATTTACATTTGATTTCTAAAAAATAAAAAATATATAAACTGTGAGGTCATTGTTTGCCTCCTCATTTCAGAACACCACTGCACGCCACTGTGTAACTCTTGTTGGTGAGGTTCATGTTTCTTAGTCAAGTCTTGTTTTTTAGTTTTTTATTTTTTGGTTCACATTAATTTGAATAAAGCTGCACTTGTGTTTGGTCAAACTGACTTCAGTGGATTTTATTACAGGCAGTTACTGATGACAGATTTTTAGCATTTTACATTTTGTGAAATACAAACATTAAATTGAAAGCAGTTATGAACAGTTCTGATGTCACAAAACAACTTTGTTACACACCAGCAATTAGTAAACATGATCACATTCAGCCGTAATGTTCAATATATGAATACTTATATTTAAATGTGCAGTTGTGGCCTAATGGTTAGAGGTGGACTTGTAACCTAAAGGTCATGGGTTTGAGTCTCACGATCGACAGGAAATGTAGGTGGAGAGAGTGAATGAACAGCGCTCTCTTCCACTCTCATCACCCACAACTGAGGAGCCCTTGAGTAAGGGACCGAACCCCCAATCACTCCATGGGCGCCGCAGCAGAAACAGCTGCCCTTTGCTCTGGTGTGTGTTCACTGCTATGGGTGAAATGCAGAGCACAACTTCTGAGTATGGGACACCAAAATTGGCCACACGTCACTTTCACTTCACTTTAATTTACACAGAATTAACCTGTTAAAGTTAGAAAAGACATCTGAGTGTTTATAGTGCAGCTGTTTTTTTCAATCTATCACTTATTTGAAGTGTTTTCTAAGCTCTGGAAGAAAACCACTGATCTCCCTCTACAGGAAGTGAAATAATTATTGACCCATGATCAAATTGTCTGTCTTAGTCAAATATTTAAAGATTTGTGTCAAGTTTTCATTGTGTTTAATTGCCTGTTTAATTGTATCACTTTACATTGTTGTGGCTCCGTGTGACGCTGAAAAAACTGCTCTGACTCAAACAAGTGAGGAAATATTATCAGCTACAGTAACATCACAATTAAAAGTAATGTAATATTATAAATAGATGAACAATACTCACGTCAGCGTGTTGAGTCGACAGTGTTTATCCTTCAGTAGTTCAGCCATCTGATTCACTCGTGTGTCTCCTAGTTCATGTTCACTCAGATTCAGCTCTCTCAGGAGTAACGGGTTTTTACCCACAATTCCTCTCACATACTGACAGGCTTCATCTGCAGCAGGACTCACAAACCTGCAGAAGAAATTCAGTTCTCAACTAAATGTCTGTTGCATTACAAAAATGATTGATAAGACAAGCTCTAGTTAGTTATTTAGATGTAACTTTTTGTTCTTTTAACATTTAAATACACAAATAAATATATAAATACTTGAAAACAAAGTGTAATAGAGTTATTTAAAAGAAATGAGTCAGTCCTAAAGCAAACTCATAAGAACAGAAACGTCCCACAGTGCAGAAGGACAAAAGCTCACTAGATCATGATTTTCAGTATGAATACAGAGTGTGAAATTAAGGCCTCAAGATCTTTCTGGCTTTTAAGCAGGAGGAGTGAGAAACATCAGCAGAGAAAACTGGCTTGTGAAACTGCATGTTTGTGAACATCTGGAGACTCATAGACCTGCTGTAGAGATACAGTGAATCTGGGCTTGATGGAAAACAACTGTGTTCAGAAAACAATTTGACTGAAAGGTTATCAAGAATTTTGAATGAGAAGTGTGCACAAACACAAAATTGTGCATGTTAATTGTCCAGGTATACCATCCTCCAGAACAGCAGCACATACACTGACCCATAATGTCTATTTGACCTGTAGCTTGTACAACTAAACTGTGTTAATGGTTATCATCATCATGACAGAACCCACAGCATCTGATCTGATCTTGATCATTTTAATGCATTTTAAATTAACAATTTAATTAACAAATTGTCCAGCTTATTGTATAACTAAAATAATATATTTGTTATTAATATTTAGGCTGCATATAACTAATTTTGTATTAATTCATCCCATCTCACCTCAGTGTCTTCAGTTGACAGTTTGGATCCTGTAGTAAATCATCGAGCTCCTTCACTCCTGATTCTCCAGGGTCATTTCCTGTGAGATCCAGCTCTATCAGGTGTGAAGGGTTTGATCTCAGAGCTGAAGCCAGAGCTTTATAACCTTCTTCTGTTACACTGCAGTTAGAGAGTCTAGAACAGGAATGAAAACATTCAGCTGATTAATCAGTTCAACCGGAACAATATAAATCCTTTAATTTAATTGTATTTTGTTCTTTGTACAAATGTATTGAAAGTTGAATATGGAGGCAAACAAAAAGCACATAAAACTTTAATATGTTAGACATCAACATCACTTTCCAGGTTTCAATTATTAGTCTTTGATCTGAATGATCCACAACAAGCAATCTAAAAAATGGCCGAAAAATGAGAAACTAAAGTTTGGGAATGGCCTAATTAAAGTCCAGACTTTAACTCAGGCTCATTGAGATATTGAGTATAAAGTGTTTCAGTTTAAAGTGTTGAAGTGATTTTCAGCATTTTGATTCTTGTATGTGAATGTTACTGACCTCAATCTCTCCAGTTTACCGTGTGAATCCTTCAGTACGTCACATAAGTGCTTCACTCCTGTGTTTTCTAGTTTATTCCAGCTCAGGTTCAGCTCTCTCAGGTGTGACGGGTTTGATTTCAGAGCTGAAGTCAGGATGAGACACTGTTTCTCTGTAATACTGCATCTATTCAGGCTGAGGACAGAAAGAGAAAAGACAATGACTGAGATCACTAACATGTTAAGCTTCATCCAACAGACTTTTGCCGAAAAATAAACAGGGATATCCAGAAGTAAAAACATGGAGAAAGACTGCACATTGTTCGTTTAAATATACTACCAACATTGTAACGATACAAAGATTGAAATCGTCAATCTATTTATGTTAGTTTACACATTCATTTCATCTCATCTTTAAGGTTCTTTCGTGTCAGAGTCACTCTTGGTATGATCACTGGGATAAATGTGTTTATGTTGGTTGTTTTCAGACACACTGTCTACTCTCTAATTAACCTCTATGGTAAGGTATACCATATGGTATGGTATGGTATGGTAAAAAGAAAACATTTAATTCAGTTGGATAATGGTCACTGCCGCTCCCTATTCACAGAGTATGTACGATCGCGAAAGTGAAAGTAAACGCGAGTGCGCATTCAAACATGATGTCAATACCCCGCATTTGAAAGCGGCTCCCTGATGGATGCAAATATCTCTCAATATGAAAGCTATCTTAGGCTGGGCTGTGTAGTTGTAAGCATCTCTCAGCTCTGTATCATGCTTGAAGAACAATTTGGTCTGTATTTGCACTTTGAATATTGAGAGAGTGCTTTGATTATGGTTGCACTTATTATTTACACTTAAGACTGAAAGAAAACTGTTATTTATTTTTATGGTAACACTTTACAATAAGGTTTCATTAGTTAACATTAGTTAACTTTACATGAACTAAGGAAGAACAATACTTCTACACCATTTTAGTTAATGTTAATTTCAACATTTACTAATACATTGTTAAAATCAAAAGTTGTATTTGTTAACATTACTTAATGCACTATCATTAACTATGAATGACTATTTTTATGTTCAACTAACATTAACAAAGATTAATAAATACTGTAGCAAATATATTGCTCATTGTTGATGTTGGTTAATAAATTAATGTTAATAAATGAGACCTTATTGTAAAGTTTTACCATTTTTATTTTTACTGATTTTATTTCTATGATCAGTTTGTGGAAAGGAGTTCAGTCAGGAGGTCAAAAGTTGTAGAAGCTCATAAATCATGTACAGTAAGGTCTGAAGAGACTGAAATCATACAGGAGAGAAGTCAGTCAGTTAAGTTAGTGGCAAAACCTTTTACAGTGCTTGAGTATTGTTGTCTTTTACTGCAAATGATAATTCATACTCAGAAAGTAGAACTGAAATGACATTAATTACAAGATGATTAGTTAAAACATTTCAAATACACCTGCAGAATATTTTTCTAATCATGTATTTCATCTTTGAGGATTTCTTAAAAATAGTGCGTAAAAATCTCGTCTCGTTCTCGTCTCGTGAGCTACCTGTTTCGTCACACCCCTAACATTTACTAATACATTTTTAAATACAAAAGTTTTCTGTTAACATAAGTTAATCCACTTTAAACTAACATGAACAATGAATAATTGAATAAACATTAACAGATTAAGAAATAAAAGTATTTCCTAAAGCAAACAAGTTTTGGAAAAGGTAGTTCATTTGCTTTAGTGCTGCACCGTGAGGCAGTGTCACATCTGTTTACTTTCATTTTTTAAAAATTTCACACAGTTTTGCTCTTCATGTGATCTTGTCATGTGTCATGTTCTGATTGTTTCCTTGTTTCATGTGTCATGTTTTCATTGGTTCATTGTGTTTAGGTGTTTCTTGTTTATTAGTGTCTGTGTGTATACAGATGGTAGTCAACCAGAATGCCTATTATCGCTGCGGCAAAGATAAACCAGTCGCATTTAAAAATGGTTTAATGGTGAAATCACCGCCAGGAGGAGCAAAGGGACATTTTGCAAAACAGCTGCAATTGTTGCATTTTGAAATGTAAGTAAGTAACGTTAGAGCTGAAGCCAAATCAACAATAATAAAAATGCAACAGTCGTGCTATATGGGGGGGGGGGGGGGGGGGTGGAGTGGTTAATGTTGTTTAGACAAATTCACCAGTTCACATAATATTATTTGTAAGAAGAGTGAACTGTTATATATAGTCAAACCGAGGAGGCACGTGCCCGGTAATAGAGGTTTTGTGGGCGGTGATAGAGAATGAATGGGGGAAAGTCACATGAGAGGATGCAATGGCTCCATCGCACTATGATTGGATACGATCGGTTATGATTGGATATGATTGGTTTGTGTGATCCCGCCTTTTGTTAGTGTGTTGCCTCCAGGCAACATAGTTTATTTTAGTTTGTTTTTTAATAAAATTAGACTTTTAAATGAACTTTTAAAAAATAAATACATTAAAAAAGCAATGAAAATGTTGATTGATATTGTTATAGTGTCCAATTAAGCAGGAAAAATCTCTACAAATAAGTTTTTCCTCATTGATATCATATTGCATATCATAGAGGTAAATTGTTACTGCCTTTAGTTATCATTTTGAAATAAATATAAAAATCCAAAAAAACGTATATGTAAACATAAACGCAAATGTAAAAGACTTCATGAGATTCACTTGGTTTTAATAAATAGAACATTACGTTGTTAATATAAAAATACAAAATAGAATTGTTTGGTTTCTTTTTTTTCTTTTTTGATGTAATATAATGTAATGTTCATTTAACAAGGAAAATGTGACATGTGACATGAATTTACATTTGATTTCTAAAAAATAAAAAATATATAAACTGTGAGGTCATTGTTTGCCTCCTCATTTCAGAACACCACTGCACGCCACTGTGTAACTCTTGTTGGTGAGGTTCATGTTTCTTAGTCAAGTCTTGTTTTTTATTTTTTGGTTCACATTAATTTGAATAAAGCTGCACTTGTGTTTTGTCAAACTGACTTCAGTGGATTTTATTACAGGCAGTTACTGATGACAGATTTTTAAAATGCACTTTGATTTTTACAAGTTACAGCATTTGCATCAAATGAGCCATTTTACATTTTGTGAAATACAAACATTAAATTGAAAGCAGTTATGAACAGTTCTGATGTCACAAAACAAATTTGTTTTACACCAGCAATCAGTAAACATGATCACGTTCAGAGTCATGTTCAATACAGTGGTGATCAGAATTATTGGCACCCTTGGTAAATATGTCAAAGATGACAATAAAATAATTATGCATTGTTTATCCTTTTGATCTTTAATTCGTAAAATTAGCAAAAATCTAACCTTTCATTGAAGGAAAAGAATTGAAAGTGGGGAAAAAAAAAAAAAAAAATCACATTATGAAATAAATGTTTTTTCTAAAACACACTGGCCACAATTATTGGCACGCCTAGAATTTGTATGAGTAAAATATCTTGAAGTATATTCACATTCATATTTACATTTTTTTAGCACACCAGGGTGATCATGGACATGAAATTGTCCAGCCAGGACTTCCTGTTCCACAGGAGTATAAACATGAGGAAACACAAAGTCCAAATTCCTTTAATCATTCATCACAATGAGTAAAACCAAAGAATATAGTTCTGATGTGCAGCAAAAGATTGTTGAGCTTCACAAAATAGAAAATGGCTGTAAGAAAATAGCTAAAGCATTGAAAATATCCTTTTCCACCATAATAATAATAATAATAAATATATCCTTACATTTAATAGCGCTTTTCTGGGCACTCAAAGCGCTTTACATATTGAAGGGGGAATCTCCTCAACCACCACCAATGGTTCAGGGCAATAATTAAGAAGTTCCAAACAACTAAAGATGTTACAAATCTGCCTGGAAGAGGATGTGTGTCTAAATCATCCTAATGCACGATGAGGAGGAGAGTTTGAGTGGACAAAGACTCTCCAAGGATCACAGATGGAGAATTGCAGAGGGTAGTTTAGTCTAGTTTTATCTAAACTACGACATATGCTCTCAATGAAAAATGCAGAACAGTTAGTTCATGCGTTTATGACCTCAAGACTAGATTACTGTAACGCTCTACTGGGTGGTTGTTCTGCTCGCTTGATAAATAAACTTCAGCTCGTACAAAATGCAGCAGCTAGAGTTCTTACTAGAACTAGGAAGTATGACCATATTAGCCCAGTTCTGTCATCACTGCATTGGCTTCCTGTTAAACATCGTATAGATTTTAAAAATCTTGCTAATTACTTACAAAGCACTAAATGGTTTAGCTCCCCAGTACCTAAGTGAGCTCTTAATACATTATAGTCCTTCACGTTTATTGCGATCTCAGAATTCAGGCCAGCTGATAAACCTAGAATATCAAAATCAACTGCAGGCGGTAGATCCTTCTCCTATTTGGCACCTAAACTCTGGAACAATCTTCCTAGCATTGTTCGGGAAGCAGACACACTCTGTCAGTTTAAATCTAGACTAAAAACGCATCTCTTTAATCTGGCATACACATAACACATTATCAATTTATATTTTCAAATCCGTTAAAGGATTATTAGGCTGCATAAATTAGGTCAGCCGGAACCGGGAACACTTCCTATAACACCAGATGTACTCGTTACATCAGAAAAAGAATGGCATCTACGCTAATATTAGTCTTTCTGTTTATCCCGAGGTTTACCGTAGTCAACCGGATCTGGGCCGTATCCAGCTGAGACCAAGGACCGGTGCCATGACACGACCACAACGCAGCCTGAAGTATCAGCAGAGATCGAGTCATAGATCATCATTGTGAAGACATCATCAACACGACAGCCAGTGCCACAGTTCCTCAACAGACCGTCCATACCGGCGTGATGAATACGATCCTCAACTGGATGGAACCACAACGCAGCCCTGAAGTATCAGCAGAGATCGAGTCAACTAGATCATCCACTGTGAAGGCCTCATCAACACGACAACCAGTGGCACAGTTCCTCAACAGACCGTCCATACCGGCGTGATAAATACGATCCTCAACTGGATGGAACTGAAATAAATACTTTGATTGTTACGATCCTATCGGACTTATGATAGCAACCTGATTGTAACAAAGCACTGTTCGCCAGAGGAGAACTGGCCCCCCCGACTGAGCCTGGTTTCTCTCAAGGTTTTTTTCTCCATTTTAACACCTATTTGGCACTTGTTTGCCACCTGATGTCACCTGATGGAGTTTGGGTTCCTTATCGCTGTCGCCTTTGGCTTGCTTAGTTGGGGACACTTTGATATTCAATAGTATTCTTGACATTTATTCAACAGTGCTTTGATCTGCCTGCATTGACACTATTATTTAAGAGCTGCTGTGCAGCCAAATTATGTACCAGTTATCAATGTAAAGCTGCTTTGACACAATCTCCAAAACCTAAAAAAAATATCAAACAGCACCTACATCCCCACAAGTTGTTCAGGAGGATTACAAGAAAAATCCCCTGCTCTCATCCAGAAACAATCTCCAGCATATTCAGCTGTCAGACACGACTGAAACTTCAAACGGGACCGGCTTCTATGGTCAGATAAAACTAAAAAAAAGAGCTTTTGGGCAGCAAATCCACCAGATGGATTTGGTGCACACAGGGATAAAATGTGCCCCATGCTCACAGTTAAACATACTGCTGGATCTTTAATGTTGTGGGGCCTATTTTCCTGCTGGAGGTCCTGGACATCTTGTTCAGACACATGGTATCATGGATTCTATTAAATACCAACAGATAAAAATAAAAACCTGACCGCTTCTGCTAGAAATCCAATAATGGGCCGTGGTTGGATCTTCCATCAAGACAATGATCCAAAACAAACATCAAAACCAACACAAAAATGTGTCACTGAGCCCAAAATGAAGCTTCTGCCATGGCCATCCCAGTCCCCTGACCTGAACCCTAAAGAAAATGAGTGGAGTGAACTGAAGAGAAGAAGCACCAACATGGAGCTGGAATCTGAAGGATCTGGAGAGATTCTGCATGAAGGAATGGTCTCTTATCTCTTGTCAGGTGTTCTCCAAACTCATCAGAGATTATGCCAATAATTCTGATCACCACTGTATATGAATACTTATATTTAAATGTGCAGTTGTGGCCTAATGGTTAGAGGTGGACTTGTAACCTAAAGGTCATGGGTTTGAGTCTCATGATTGACAGGAAATGTAGGTGGAGAGAGTGAATGAACAGCGCTCTCTTCCACTCTCATCACCCACAACTGAGGAGCCCTTGAGTAAGGGACCGAACCCCCAATCACTCCATGGGCGCCGCAGCAGAAACAGCTGCCCTTTGCTCTGGTGTGTGTTCACTGCTATGGGTGAAATGCAGAGCACAACTTCTGAGTATGGGACACCAAAATTGGCCACACGTCACTTTCACTTCACTTTAATTTACACAGAATTAACCTGTTAAAGTTAGAAAAGACATCTGAGTGTTTATAGTGCAGCTGTTTTTCAATCTATCACTTATTTGAAGTGTTTTCTAAGCTCTGGAAGAAAACCACTGATCTCCCTCTACAGGAACTGAAATAATTATTGACCCATGATCAAATTGTCTGTCTTAGTCAAATATTTAAATATTTGTGTCAAGTTTTCATTGTGTTTAATTGCCTGTTTAATTGTATCACTTTACATTGTTGTGGCTCCGTGTGACACTGAGAAAAACTGATCTGACTCAAACAAGTGAGGAAATATTATCAGCTACAGTAACATCACAATTAAAAGTAATGTAATATTATAAATAGATGAACAAGTACTCACGTCAGTGTGTCGAGTCGACAGTGTTTATCCTTGCAGTAGTTCAGCCATCTGATTCACTCGTGTGTCTCCTAGTTCATGTTCACTCAGATTCAGCTCTCTCAGGAGTAACGGGTTTTTACCCACAATTCCTCTCACATACTGACAGGCTTCATCTGCAGCAGGACTCACAAACCTGCAGAAGAAATTCAGTTCTCAACTAAATGTCTGTTGCATTACAAAAATGATTGATAAGACAAGCTCTAGTTAGTTATTTAGATGTAACTTTTTGTTCTTTTAACATTTAAATACACAAATAAATATATAAATACTTGAAAACAAAGTGTAATAGTCAGAGTTATTTAAAAGAAATGAGTCAGTCCTAAAGCAAACTCATAAGAACAGAAACGTCCCACAGTGCAGAAGGACAAAAGCTCACTAGATCATGATTTTCAGTATGAATACAGAGTGTGAAATTAAGGCCTCCAGATCTTTCTGGCTTTTAAGCAGGAGGAGTGAGAAACATCAGCAGAGAAAACTGGCTTGTGAAACTGCATGTTTGTGAACATCTGGAGACTCATAGACCTGCTGTAGAGATACAGTGAATCTGGGCTTGATGGAAAACAACTGTGTTCAGAAAACAATTTGACTGAAAGGTTATCAAGAATTTTTAATGAGAAGTGTGCACAAACACAAAATTGTGCATGTTAATTGTCCAGGTATACCATCCTCCAGAATAGCAGCACATACACTGACCCATAATGTCTATTTGACCTGTAGCTTGTACAACTAAACTGTGTTAACGGTTATCATCATCATGACAGAACCCACAGCATCTGATCTGATCTTGATCATTTTAATGCATTTTAAATTAACAAATTTAATTTAACAAATTGTCCAGCTTATTGTATAACTAAAATAATATATTTGTTATGAATATTTAGGCTGCATATAACTAATTTTGTATTAATTCATCCCATCTCACCTCAATGTCTTCAGTTGACAGTTTGGAATCCTGTAGTAAATCATCGAGCTCCTTCACTCCTGATTCTCCAGGATCATTTCCTGTGAGATCCAGCTCTATCAGGTGTGAAGGGTTTGATCTCAGAGCTGAAGCCAGAGCTTTATAACCTTCTTCTGTTACACTGCAGTTAGAGAGTCTAGAACAGGAATGAAAACATTCAGCTGATTAATCAGTTCAACCGGAACAATATAAATCCTTAATTTAATTTAATTTTGATCTTTGTACAAATGTATTGAAAGTTGAATATGGAGGCAAACAAAAAGCACATAAAACTTTAATATGTTAGACATCAACATCACTTTCCAGGTTTCAATTATTAGTCTTTGATCTGAATGATCCACAACAAGCAATCTAAAAAATGGCCGAAAAATGAGAAACTAAAGTTTGGGAATGGCCTAATTAAAGTCCAGACTTTAACTCAGGCTCATTGAGATATTGAGTATAAAGTGTTTCAGTTTAAAGTGTTGAAGTGATTTTCAGCATTTTGATTCTTGTATGTGAATGTTACTGACCTCAATCTCTCCAGTTTACCAGTGTGAATCCTTCAGTACGTCACATAAGCGCTTCACTCCTGTGTTTTCTAGTTTATTCCAGCTCAGGTTCAGCTCTCTCAGGTGTGACGGGTTTGATTTCAGAGCTGAAGTCAGGATGAGACACTGTTTCTCTGTAATTCTGCATCTATTCAGGCTGAGGACAGAAAGAGAAAAGACAATGACTCAGATCTATGATGATCAACTAACATGTTTAGCTTCATACAACAGATTTTTCCTGACAAATAAACAGGGATATCCAGAAGTAAAAACATGGAGAAAGACTGCACATTGTTCATTTAAATATACTACCAACATTGTAACGATACAAAGATTGAAATCGTCAATCTATTTATGTTAGTTTACACATTCATTTCATCTCATCTTTAAGGTTCTTTCGTGTCAGAGTCACTCTTGGTTTGATCACTGGGATAAATGTGTTTATGTTGGTTGTTTTCAGACACATTGTCTACTCTCTAATACTTCACAATAAGCTTTCATTTGTTAACATTAACCACATTAGCTAACATTAACCAATGATGGACAATACTAGAACATCATTTAAGAACCTTTATGCAAGTTTCAACATTTACTAATACATTTTTAAATACAAAAGTTTTCTGTTAACATAAGTTAATCCACTTTAAACTAACATGAACAATGAATAATTGAATAAACATTAACAGATTAAGAAATAAAAGTATTTCCTAAAGCAAACAAGTTTTGGAAAAGGTAGTTCATTTGCTTTAGTGCTGCACCGTGAGGCAGTGTCACATCTGTTTACTTTCATTTTTTAAAAATTTCACACAGTTTTGCTCTTCATGTGATCTTGTCATGTGTCATGTTCTGATTGTTTCTTGTTTCATGTGTCATGTTTTCATTGGTTCATTGTGTTTAGGTGTTTCTTGTTTATTAGTGTCTGTGTGTATACAGATGGTAGTCAACCAGAATGCCTATTATCGCTGCGGCAAAGATAAACCAGTCGCATTTAAAAATGGTTTAATGGTGAAATCACCGCCAGGAGGCGCAAAGGGACATTTTGCAAAACAGCTGCAATTGTTGCATTTTGAAATGTAAGTAAGTAACGTTAGAGCTGAAGCCAAATCAACAATAATAAAAATTCAACAGTCGTGCTATATTGGGGGGGGGTGGGGGGTGGAGTGGTTAATGTTGTTTAGACAAATTCACCAGTTCACATAATATTATTTGTAAGAAGAGTGAACTGTTATATATAGTCAAACCGAGGAGGCACGTGCCCGGTAATAGAGGTTTTGTGGGCGGTGATAGAGAATGAATGGGGGAAAGTCACATGAGAGGAATGCAATGGCTCCATCGCACTATGATTGGATACGATCGGTTATTGGTTTGTGTGATCCCGCCTTTTGTTAGCGTGTTGCCTCCAGGCAACATAGTTTATTTTAGTTTGTTTTTTAATAAGATTAGACTTTTAAATGAACTTTTAAAAAATAAATACATTAAAAAAGGAATGAAAATGTTGATTGATATTGTTATAGTGTCCAATTAAGCAGGAAAAATCTCTACAAATAAGTTTTTCCTCATTGATATCATATTGCATACCATAGAGGTAAATTGTTACTGCCTTTAGTTATCATTTTGGAATAAATATAAAAATAACATATATGTAAACATAAACGCAAATGTAAAAGACTTCATGAGATTCACTTGGTTTTAATAAATAGAACATTACATTTTTAATATAAAAATACAAAATAGAATTGTGTTTGGTTTCTTTTTTTTCTTTTTTGATGTAATATAATGTAATGTTCATTTAACAAGGAAAATGTGACATGTGACATGAATTTACATTTGATTTCTAAAAAATAAAAAATATATAAACTGTGAGGTCATTGTTTGCCTCCTCATTTCAGAACACCACTGCACGCCACTGTGTAACTCTTGTTGGTGAGGTTTATGTTTCTTAGTCAAGTCTTGTTTTTTTTTTTTTTTCATTTTTTGGTTCACATTAATTTGAATAAAGCTGCACTTGTGTTTGGTCAAACTGACTTCAGTGGATTTTATTACAGGCAGTTACTGATGACAGATTTTTAAAATGCACTTCGATTTTTACAAGTTACAGCATATGCTGCATCAAACTGAGCCATTTTACATTTTGTGAAATACAAACATTAAATTGAAAGCAGTTATGAACAGTTCTGATGTCACAAAACAAATTTGTTATACACCAGCAATCAGTAAACATGATCACGTTCAGCAGTCATGTTCAATACAGTGGTGATCAGAATTATTGGCACCCTTGGTAAATATGATCAAAGATGACAATAAAAATAATTATGCATTGTTTATCCTTTTGATCTTTAATTCGTAAAATTAGCAAAAATCTAACCTTTCATTGAAGGAAAAGAATTGAAAGTGGGAAAAAAAAAAAAAAAAAAAAATCACATTATGAAATAAATGTTTTTATCTAAAACACATTGGCCACAATTATTGGCACCCCTAGAATTTTGTATGAGTAAAATATCTCTGAAGTATATTCACATTCATATTTACATTTTTTTAGCACACCAGGGTGATCATGGACATGAAATTGTCCAGCCAGGACTTCCTGTTCCACAGGAGTATAAACATGAGGAAACACAAAGTCCAAATTCCTTTAATCATTCATCACAATGAGTAAAACCAAAGAATATAGTTCTGATGTGCAGCAAAAGATTGTTGAGCTTCACAAAATAGAAAATGGCTGTAAGAAAATAGCTAAAGCATTGAAAATATCCTTTTCCACCATCAGGGCAATAATTAAGAAGTTCCAATCAACTAAAGATGTTACAAATCTGACTGAAAGAGGACATGTGTCTAAATCATCCTAATGCACGATGAGGAGGAGAGTTTGAGTGGACAAAGACTCTCCAAGGATCACAGATGGAGAATTGCAGAGGTTAGTTTAGTCTTGAGTCTCAAAAAGCCTAAAAAAATATCAAACAGCACCTACATCCCCACAAGTTGTTCAGGAGGATTACAAGAAAAATCCCCTGCTCTCATCCAGAAACAATCTCCAGCATATTCAGCTGTCAGACACGACTGAAACTTCAAACGGGAACGGCTTCTATGGTCAGATAAAACTAAAAAAAGAGCTTTTTGGCAGCAAACCCACCAGATGGATTTGGCGCACACAGGGATAAAATGTACCCCATGCTCACAGTTAAATATACTGCTGGATCTTTAATGTTGTGGGCCTATTTTCCTGCTGGAGGTCCTGGACATCTTGTTCAGATACATGGTATCATGGATTCTATTAAATACCAACAGATAAAAATAAAAACCTGACCGCTTCTGCTAGAAATCCAATAATGGGCCGTGGTTGGATCTTCCATCAAGACAATGATCCAAAACAAACATCAAAACCAACACAAAAATGTGTCACTGAGCCCAAAATGAAGCTTCTGCCATGGCCATCCCAGTCCCCTGACCTGAACCCTAAAGAAAATGAGTGGAGTGAACTGAAGAGAAGAAGCACCAACATGGAGCTGGAATCTGAAGGATCTGGAGAGATTCTGCATGAAGGAATGGTCTCTTATCTCTTGTCAGGTGTTCTCCAAACTCATCAGGCAATATAGGAGAAGACTCAGAGCTGTTATCTTGCCAAAAGGAGGTTGCAAAAAGTATTTAACAAAAGGGTGCCAACAATTGTGGCCAACGTGTTTTGGAGAAAAACATTTATTTCATAATGTGATTTTCCCCCCACTTTGAATTCTTTTTCTTCAATGAAAGGTTAGATTTTTGCAAATTTTATAAATTAAAGATCAAAAGGATAAACAATGCATAATTATTTTTATTGTCATCTTTGATCATATTTACCAAGGGTGCCAATAATTCTGATCACCAATGTATATGAACACTTATATTTAAATGTGCAGTTGTGGCCTAATGGTTAGAGTTGGACTTGTAACCTAAAGGTCATAGGTTTGAGTCTCACGATCGACAGGAAATGTAGGTGGAGAGAGTTAATGAACAGCGCTCTCTTCCACTCTCATCACCCACAACTGAGGAGCCCTTGAGTAAGGGACCAAACCCCCAATCACTCCATGGGCGCCGCAGCAGAAACAGCTGCCCTTTGCTCTGGTGTGTGTTCACTGCTGTGGGTGAAATGCAGAGCACAACTTCTGAGTATGGGACACCAAAATTGGCCACACGTCACTTTCACTTCACTTTAATTTACACAGAAATAACCTGTTAAAGTTAGAAAAGACATCTGAGTGTTTATAGTGCAGCTGTTTTTTCAATCTATCACTTATTTGTAGGGTTGTTCCGATTCCGATACTAGTATCGGAAATACCACCGATACAACAAAAATTTCTGGCATCGGTATCGGCGAGTATTTAAACTCACGTACCGATCCGATACCATTTTCTTAAACAATACCTAGTTGTGCCCGCTATCTTTGCTTAACGCAGCAAATCGGAAATCAATTCTTCTTCGTGGCTCAGAATGCAAACACAGGAAGTTGTTGCCACAAGCAACCACTGTTTAGAGCAGCGGAGAAGTGAAAACGCGCTAGCAGTGTGTCTGCTGTTTGGCAGTACTTCAGACCAGTAAAACGGCGACATGTCTCATATCCAATGCTGCAATTTCGAGTGGCACAAGTATTGGCAACTTTAACACAAATAACTTAATAAAGCATTTGAAGACGCGTCACCCCGCGCAACACGATGGTTACATAAAGGCTAATGCTGCGTTCACACCAGACGCGAATGAAGCGATAAGCGCGAGTGATTTACATGTTAAGTCAATGCAAAGACGCGAATTGACTCCCTGCGGCGCGATTCGCGTGAATGACGCTGTGCGAATTGAGCGATTCGGGCGTTTGACGCGCTTAAGATGGAGAAGGATGAGGCGTGCCAGCTTCATTCAAACAAAGAGAAAAGTTTTCAAAAGACAAATAAAGATAACCGACAAAATTGTCAGGTTTATTGTTCTGGATGACCAGCTGCTGTCAGTCGTCGAAAACGTGAGATTTTTATTTAACAAAATTGTTTCTGGACTTCAAGTTTTAAAGAGATTATTTTCTTATATAATTATATTCCTAGATTTATTTGTTGCACTGTTTTTATAGTTATATTGTAAAACTAATATACCTTTTTCAGTTTACAGTGTTAGATTTGTGGCTGCATTTGAAGTTCTTTTTCACTTAAAATAAATAAATAATATAACTGACAAATGTATGTCAGATAATAAAAATACTCTAGTTCACTGTATGTTTTTTGTTCTTGTTTTATTAAGGGATAAGTTTTAAGCACACCATAAATAATTCTATCAATTCATACAGGGCTAGTAGTGTATATATATATATATATATATATATATATACAAATACACACCCAGGTATCGGATCGGTACTCGGTATCGGCCGATACCCTGAGCTCAGGTATCGGAATCGGTATCGGGAATGGAAAAGGGGTATCGGAACATCTCTACTTATTTGAAGTGTTTTCTAAGCTCTGGAAGAAAATCACTGATCTCCCTCTACAGGAACTGAAATAATTATTGACCCATGATCAAATTGTCTGTCTTAGTCAAATATTTAAATATTTGTGTCAAGTTTTCATTGTGTTTAATTGCCTGTTTAATTGTATCACTTTACATTGTTGTGGCTCCGTGTGACACTGAGAAAAACTGATCTGACTCAAACAAGTGAGGAAATATTATCAGCTACAGTAACATCACAATTAAAAGTAATGTAATATTATAAATAGATGAACAATACTCACGTCAGCGTGTTGAGTCGACAGTGTTTATTCTTCAGTAGTTCAGCCATCTGATTCACTCGTGTGTCTCCTAGTTCATGTTCACTCAGATTCAGCTCTCTCAGGAGTAACAGGTTTTTACCCACAACTCTCTTCACATACTGACAGGCTTCATCTGCAGCAGGACTCACAAACCTGCAGAAGAAATTCAGTTCTCAACTAAATGTCTGTTGCATTACAAAAATGATTGATAAAACAAGCTCTAGTTAGTTATTTAGATGTAACTTTTTGTTCTTTTAACATTTAAATACACAAATAAATATATAATACTTGAAAACAAAGTGTAATAGTCAGAGTTATTTAAAAGAAATGAGTCAGTCCTAAAGCAAACTCATAAGAACAGAAACGTCCCACAGTGCAGAAGGACAAAAGCTCACTAGATCTTGATTTTCAGTATGAATACAGAGTGTGAAATTAAGGCCTCCAGATCTTTCTGGCTTTTAAGCAGGAGGAGTGAGAAACATCAGCAGAGAAAACTGGCTTGTGAAACTGCATGTTTGTGAACATCTGGAGACTCATAGACCTGCTGTAGAGATACAGTGAATCTGGGCTTGATGGAAAACAACTGTGTTCAGAAAACAATTTGACTGAAAGGTTATCAAGAATTTTTAATGAGAAGTGTGCACAAACACAAAATTGTGCATGTTAATTGTCCAGGTATACCATCCTCCAGAATAGCAGCACATACACTGACCCATAATGTCTATTTGACCTGTAGCTTGTACAACTAAACTGTGTTAACGGTTATCATCATCATGACAGAACCCACAGCATCTGATCTGATCTTGATCATTTTAATGCATTTTAAATTAACAAAATTAACAAATTGTCCAGCTTATTGTATAACTAAAATAATATATTTGTTATGAATATTTAGGCTGCATATAACTAATTTTGTATTAATTCATCCCATCTAACCTCAGTGTCTTCAGTTGACAGTTTGGATCCTGTAGTAAATCATCGAGCTCCTTCACTCCTGATTCTCCAGGGTCATTTCCTGTGAGATCCAGCTCTATCAGGTGTGAAGGGTTTGATCTCAGAGCTGAAGCCAGAGCTTTATAACCTTCTTCTGTTACACTGCAGTTAGAGAGTCTAGAACAGGAATGAAAACATTCAACTGATTAATCAGTTCAACCGGAACAATATAAATCCTTTAATTTAATTCTATTTTGATCTTTGTACAAATGTATTAAAAGATAGTTGAAAAACACTGACAACTGAATATGGAAGCAAACAACAGGAGAAAGAATGAAAGATAATCTCTGCATATCTTCATGAATTACCACACCGAGGTACACATTAATATAAGAATGATGTTTTCTTTTATCTCTGATAGACCACCATAATCTTTAATTTAAAAAACATTCATTATATCTAGCTGTTATCTATATCTAGTTTCACATATAAGTAGGGATGGGTACCGAAACCCAGTATTAAAATGGCCCTGGAACTAAATTATGAAAGACTGGTCTATCGATAAGCTCTGATGTTAACGGTTCTGCTATCGGTACTGGAGAAATTATGAAGAAAATACATATACATTTATTATTGCTATATAGACATTATCTTGCAAATGCTAAATCGCCAGCTGTGTCAGTATGCAATAATATTAGGACATTTGTCTGTGATACATTTTTGCTTTCGCAATCCAGAAGAGAGAAACAGTGAAAGCCCTGTTTAATGATGACGATGGAGGAGAGAACTAAACAACTAAATGTCTGCTTACACTTTAGACCTGTGATATTAAGCTAATTTTATTTTTGATTTCGATTTTGGCTGCAAAGGATCAGAAAGAAGATATCTGAGGTAAAACTATTAAAAACTAGCCGCGCTTCGTCTAGCACACCTTCATTCTATTCACAGCTGTGCGAGTTCGTTCCTCCCTAAACGCAAACTTTATGTCAGAATCAGCACAATCGATGATTGTTGTAAAATGCAGTCTTTACTGTTGCAAAATTGCAGTAAATGTTTGATAATGATTATCAACATTTTAAAACGT
This sequence comes from Megalobrama amblycephala, assembly GCF_018812025.1. Classification (NCBI taxonomy): domain Eukaryota; kingdom Metazoa; phylum Chordata; class Actinopteri; order Cypriniformes; family Xenocyprididae; genus Megalobrama; species Megalobrama amblycephala. The sequence continues at coordinate 35,780,079 of NC_063046.1, forward strand.
TGAAAGCACAATAATCCGTGCAAGAGATGCTGTTTCTTGTTGTGTGCGCGCTCCAAAACGGATTGCAAATAGACAAACAAATTATATGCTGGGCTTCAGGTGCACATCCAAATGATCAGATAGACACAAAAATATGTTAAAATGACCAGATTGGAGCATGTTTAGCTACTTAAACGCAGTTTATATCGTAAGTGTACAGGAACAGCCGTGAGAAAATCCGATGTGTGGTAATATCTATTGTCTTAAAGTGACAGCAGTCACCTTCTGACAATAATGCTATCAGTGTTAAACAAACAACAAAATGCAAAGAGAAAATTACTCACAGCTCTTCATCTCAATATAGTTAGCTTTAATAAGCATTAATCTTTTAATTTATACTGTGAAAACCATGCAGTGTTATTTTACAATTGCTTTACTTAGATTTCTTTTATATGCTAGGCCTATATTACTTACCTAAACACAAGAACAAATGAAAGCACTTTATTTCATTTGTATCTTCGTTTTATTGTATTTGTCAGTTTCTTTTACTTTGTTTCTTTGTTCATGTTCTCATATAAAACACCAAAAATGCCAGACACTATGGCCCAGTTTCACAGACAGGGCTTAGGCTAAACCAGGATTAAGCCTTAGTTCAATTAGGATATTTAAGTAGTTTTTATAAACATACCCTAGAAAAAGACATTGCTGGTGTGTATCTTAAGACAAAACAGTGGCAGTGACATATTTTAAGATATGTCAGTACAAGTTGCTTTCAGATAAAACAGCTTAAACATGCATTTTTTGTCTAGGACTAGCTTAAGCCTTGTCTGTGAAACCGGGGGTAAATAATATAAAGCAAAGTTAATTCAGCTCTCTCTCCCTCTCTATTATATATATATATATATATATATATATATATATATATATATATATATATATAAACCAAAAGTACATATATAAACCAAAAGTACTGATAAGAATACCGTTAAAGTAACGGCTCGATAAGCAGTATCGGTAAGAGTAGTAATATCGTTAAAACCATAACGATACCCATCCCTACACATAAGTTTCTTCTTACAGTAAATGCGAACATCGTTAAGACCGAAAGAGTATGAGTGGAGGTAAACTCGCATCGCCGCCATCTTGTGCACAGAGCCCATTTTGATCTGTAACGTTAGATCTTTCCTTTACTTGGAACAAAACAAATGCCTAATGTTGATTCAATATTACTCTTAATGAAAAAACAAAACAACAATAAAATAGTACAATGGCAAACTCGGTTATATTAAGCATCACACTTTTATAACATAACAAATAGGACTGATGACATGGTATACCTGCACTGTAACAGAAATAAATGATAAAATATCGGATTTGGATTTTCCCCTTAATTTAAAACGAATGCTCAGTTTGTGGTTCAGTACTATTTCATTGAAAACACAACAACAATAAAATGACTGACAAACAAAAAGACAAACTCACTTGTATTAAACAAATAAATGCAACTTTTATTAACAAAAGTTATTGCGCTTTTGCCTCTGGCATCACGCCTCACTCTTGTCATGTGACTCCTGTAGCTCAACAGTATCTTACCTCAGTATCTCCAATCTACACTTTATATTCTTCAGTCCACCACAAAGCAGCTTCAGTCCTGAATCGTGCAGATTATTATTGTTCATGTTCAGCTCTTTCAGATTGGTATCTGATCCAAGAACTGCAGCCAGAGCTGAACAGCTTTTGTCTGTTAAATTACAACCATCTAACCTACAAGGCAAGTAAATCACATCACAGAATTAGATGGAACACAAACAATACATTTTTCTATATACAAATGTTAAAAATGTTTTTCTTTTTTTTTCTTTTTTTTTTTTTACATAAACAGCATTTTAACTCCCTGAGGTCTGAAAACACGCCGGCGCGTTTTGCAGGATTTTTTTCACATTGCAGCAAAACAGACTTAAAATATAAAATAAAGAAAACTAACATGATGCGTGATCTCTCCTCTCCCTCTGAACGAAGTCCAATCTGATAGTTCTCAGAAAATGAACTGTAACTTATGAATACTAATGACAAAAAAAATGACACTTACGTCTAAAGAAACGTTGAAATGTCAGGTTTTAAATCGTGCAAGTCAAATCGAAAACAAACATTCTGTTTATGTAATCTGTATGAAAAGAGAGCCATGTCAGAAGTCTGTGATTCTGCTCATTATCCGCTAATGTGGCCACACCCACGGAGCCAGCGCTATTCAGACGCAAATTCAGAGGCAATACATGCATTCATCGTCTCAATCGTGTATTTATTGTCTTGAAAAGTGTTTATTTGGATGTTAAAGCAATGGTTAGCGATCTCTAGAAGACATGCAGTTAGTTCCTAGTTCATTTTCTTCTTTATATGAATTTGTGGAATAAAGGTGTACAGAGAGCGCCCTCTGGCTGCAAGTATGAATTAAAAACACCATTCCTGAAATGTCCTCTTCTTCTTTAGAATAATTTGTGGACTAAATGTGCACAGAGAGCGCCCTCCGGCTGCAAGTATGTATTGGAAACACAGTATCCAGCACTCATAGTGATGACAATAAATATTACTTCTCAGTATTGACATAAATATATAAGAATCCATCAATATTTCTCCAAATGTGCATGCTTTTAAGCTACAAGCCTATATGAAATGCCATAGAGGTAACATAATTGTTCAGACACTTTGCATCACAAGATACATTATATTTTAAAGAATATAATAGAATACCATTATTTTAAATTGAGCTGAGAAATTATTACAGAGGGTTTTTTCACAGCCTACCTGACTGAAAGGCCTCATTAATATGCAAGTCATTTCAGCTCATTATTATGTGATTCTTTTGTCTTTTCAGGTGTAAATGGCCCATTATTCATGCAGATTCACGCCTCCACGCATACTGTGTTTCTTGACAAAAAGTGTCTTACAAAAACTAAATCAATATATTGTTTTATATGAAGGAGTAGGCAGCATAATTTTTACATAATTCTGAAGCAAAAACTCTAGTCTACAACCTCCAATACCCAAAAGTCTTGTGAACACAGATTTAATATACTTTTTTCTGGCCTTATTTCAGTGACTTAAGTTTTTTGTTTTTTTCAATAACCACGCATAAACATTATTCCTTCAAAAATACAAACATGTACATACATGTTCCTCACATATTATTGTAGCCTAGTTTGTGCTGAATACAGTGTAATGGCACTTTTGTCATTTATATGTTTATGAACAACTGAAAAAAGCACAAATGTCAGGGCATGTCAAAACTTCTCCAAGCCCCAAATCAGCCTCAGACTCCAGAGGGTTAAGGAAATGCTGTTTATGTAACAGCATATGATAAAATGAAGCATGTTTGAATAAAAAAATTGTGTTAAGATTTATAGCTTTATAGCTGAGCCTGGTCTCTGAATGTTTTGTTCTCTATTTCTGTCACCTGATGAAGTTTGGGTTCTTGCCACTGTCATCTTTGGCTTGATTAAGTTGGGGACACTTAATATTCAACAATATTATTGGCATGACTGTACTGACAATATTACATGAGACAGTTCACACTTTTATAGCAAGTTAAAGGGCTTTCATTATAATTCTAAAAATGCCTCCATTCACATGCGCACATCTTTTTGCTATGATTACTTAATGCCAAGTATCTAAGAAATTGTATTGTTATTAATATCATTTACTGGATGAAAGCAATTTAGGTTTTCTTGATTATTCATAGTGCTTTATTCATAGTGGTCATAGTAGCTTGATTATTCACGGCCAATGCCAATATCTTAGTGAGCAGGGTGGCCAATGGGCGATGTATCATTGATTTAAATATAGTAAAAACACATCCATAATTGCTGAAATTGAATTTATTTTACTTAATATTTACTAAATTAGAAATAAACTTGACAAAAAATTATTTGTAAAAAAAATGATCTTACAATGTGTACACCAAACATGATCCAACAGGCTTTTGATAAAAGTTTATTTATAAATCTTTCAATCATCTACATACTGCAGTACAAACATAATTAAAAATATAGCTGCAAGCAGCAATTACGGGGCCAAGCACAAAACGGCACAAGAAGCCAGCCAACATGGCTGTGAGCATCAGACCAAATGCAACAGTGAGCAATTAAAGACCTATTAAGATCATTTTAGGCAAAAGAGCTGAAAAATGATCAAAAATGAGGACTTATTGGTTCATCACTTTCGACCAATAGGTGGCGCTGTGACCAAATTAATGTGGTATGGTCAGAGTGAGGTGTGACAATGACACTTGCAAAGTTTGGTGTCAATATGTCAAAGCACTGAAGAGATACAGCTTCAAGAGTCATTTTTGCATCATGCCTCAAATTCTTTGCTCTGGTATACGAAAACGGTTTGACATATTGACTTGAAATCCATAACTTTTTGTCGGCATGGTCTGAAGATGACACGGTTCAATTTTGGTGAAAATCGGAGCAACGGTCTAGGAGGAGTTCGAAAAAGTAGGTTTTTAAAGAAAAACAATATGGCGGACAGGACGTTTAGCTGACTATGGCAAATTTGATATCTGTGCTCTCAGCATGACCCAAGGAATCTACTGAGACCAGTTTCATTACAATTGGTGAATACAGTCAAAAGTTATTAACATTTTTGTACATTTTGTTATAGCTTTTGACCACAAGGTGGCGCTGGTCCGAAACTTCTCAGGCTCCTTCAGGGCATTGTGCTGATGACCCATACCGAGTTTCGTAATGATACGCTGATGCGTTCGTAAAATACAGCATTTTAGCACAAAACTCAAAATGGTCGACGGCCAAAATGGCCGAAGTGGGAAAATTGGATATCGTTCGACCCGGCATGATTCCCCAAATCCAACAAGACCAAATTTATGATTTTTGGACAAACCCATCAGAAGTTATAAGCAAAAATAGCCATTTTTCATATCTCCACACCAGAAGGTGGCGCTATAACGAAACGCTGCATGGTGCCTCAGGTCATGCTTGTGATGACATGTAGCAAGTTTGGTCTGAATATGATAAAGTGTTGCAGAGATACAGCCTTACTTCTATTTTCGGAAGCGCTACATACAATTCGTTCGCGTGTTTTTCGAAAACGGTTTGAGGAATCGACTTGAATTCCATAACTTTTTGTCGACATGGTCTAAAGATGACCTGATTCAATTTTCGTGAAAATCGGAGTAACGGCCTAGGAGGAGTTCGAAAAAGTAGGTTTTTCAGAAAATTCAAAATGGCTGAAAAATTTTCATGACGGAAAATGACGTCATAGGGTGCAATCGATTCGTCTTGACCCAAGGAATCATTGTGAGATACAGAGTAGGGACCTGCATGGGACAAATTTTTCAGTCCCACTCACGCAAAAAAATATGTTACCTTCTCCCGCTCCTGCCCACAACATTCATATTTTGTCCCGCTCCCACCCGCAAAAAAGTATAAATAGATTTCTTTATGTCCAAGAAATAGTTTCAAGTTACGTGTCGCCTAGCCACAACCAACACATCCCAGCATAAACCCTCCCAATAAATGATTTGTTATTATAGGGTCATGAAACCCCCCTGTTTAAGCCTGGTCATTCATACCTCTGAGCTGGAAAAACTCTGTAAAAATGGGCATGTAAAGCTCTGGAAAAGTGGGAGTGTAGAGGGGGGGGGGAAGAACAACCAATGAAACAGAGACCTACAACACACTCATTATACAGAATAATGAATATGAGCACGGATAAAAATGACAACAAACTTGTAGAAAGGCTGTAAATCTTATTTATTTTGTTTTAGTTGTTCTTGTTACTTTTATGCAATAGATGAATAACAATTTATTTGTTTTTAGATGTTTTATTTTTAGATATTTCTATTTTGCATTAGTCCCGAACTAAGTTTGCGAATCGTTTTATTCTCCCGCAACTTGCACACACACTCTGCCTTACCGCCCGCACCTGGCCATCAAATCTAGTCCCGCACCGCACTATGTTACGTTGGGTCCTGCGTGAGTGCAGGGGCCTGTACCATGAAGCTGGATTAGCTGGTTAGCCAGGTAAGTTTCAGATTAATTTGCGCCAATCCTGGGTTTTAGGTACCATGAAAGTGACTTGGCTCTTAGCGGTGTTCATCACCATGGTAACTTACGCTCCACAGCTAACATGCTCTGGGGCAGGTTATGTTCTGGGTTAGAGATCTCAAACAGAAATTGGGCCAATCAGATGTGAGCAAACTGACACTGACACATCCAATGCAATAAAGTCATTCCTCCAGTTTCTCTTCCTCCAAATTAAAGACACTATATAGCAGCAAAAAAAAAAAAAAAAAAAATTATTTATATATGATTTCTATAATTATTATATGATCTATACTATTAATCCACTACACACAAGCAATTTTAGTTTAACAATTATTATTAAGCATTTAGTTTTAATAAATATTAATATATACAGATCATATGTAATATAAATAATACATGTTTATAAATACAATTACATGTTTGAGTCTCTTTCGCTATATATCAACTATATTAACCAACTTCACAACTTTCAATTGCACTGATAGAGAAACATAATTTTTTTATTTGTCCTCTTTCACAGACTTAGAAGTATTTTCCATTAGAGTAAATGCGTTTAAATTCTTCATTTTCAGCAAAAGAGTTTTGAATCGCACTGGTTCTCACACAAACTCAGGATCAAAGGCTGAGTTGACAGAGAAAGTTGATCATAAGCATCATGGTACCAACAAAATCAGATTGGAGTGGTTTGGTTTTGTCAACTCAAAACTAATCCTATAACCCTGAGTTTGTTCAACTACCATCATGGTACAGGCCCCAGGTCTTTTTAAGCTATGAATATTTTAATTCAAAACATTTCACACACATTTTCATTATTAAAAATTCAATAATTTATATTCACCTTTCAGATTTCACTTCCAAAATATTCATTTTTGTGTAAAAAAATGAATCTACAATATTCGACTGGCAATTTTCGGTCCATTTTATTTTGCTTTACAAATTCGCTTTCACAAATTTAATCGTTCAAATTCGGCAGAAAATTAAACATTTCACATCCGGGAACAGGAAAAGTACCGATGCATGATCTCCATCTGCTGTTAGTTGATCTCACCAGCAGGTGCCGCTAGCGGCTTTTTACGAAGACGGCTAGCAAGTCATCATTCATTCATAAAGATGGATTTGCAGAAATAAAGCAAGCAGTAAGTGAATGTGTGATGATTATCAGGGATAAAAAAGCTGCATTTATGTTAAATTCAGTGTCTTTACGGTTACTTCCCATGCGTAGGCTACATGTAAGCAGCTTTCTCTACAGTGAATGAGATTACAACGTTATTGCCCGATGCTGGTGTACAGATCAAATGTTAAATCTGAGGTAGACATATATTTCTCTCTGTTGTTTAGTTTCCTTAACTTTATATCACAGCACTGTGTTGTAATAGTAGGGTTTTCCTCATTTGTCATAGGATTCCCCTGCCATCAGGACATATAAAACGCTTAACACAGCTTAATGGACTCGTACAGTGATATAAAAGACTAAACTTGTGATGCAAGTTATACTTTATAGACTCCAAGCAAGCATATACTGGCATAAAGTTGGTTTGACGTTGAACGTTTGATATTCATAAATTTAGGGACAATCTCTAAAGTTATGACATTGGTATTCACGTTTCTACCTTCAATAGCATTTAAAGAGAATGACTTACAGTCAGTCACAAAACCAACTGTAAAGTGTTCATTTAAGTGTCAGGCATTTTCAGATGAGAGCAAAACATGACAAAATATATTGAATGACTTACAGAGCTCTTCTGGAGGTTTTGATGACCGCCGATAATCTAATGACACACTCGTCTGATTTCTTGAATTTCTGAAGCTCAAACTCCTCCAGATCTTCCTCTGATGTCAACAACACAAAGACCAAAGCAGACCACTGGGCAGGTGAAAGGTCACCAGATGAGAGACTTTGTTTGTTAAGCTGGGTCTGGATCTCCTTCACCAGAGTTTGGTCGTTCAGTTCATTCAGACAGTAGAACAGATTGATGGATCTCTCTGCAGGCAGATTATCTTCTAATTTCTGCTTGATGTACTGAACTATTCTCTTGTTGCTCTGTTCATTGTCATCTTGCTGTGATAACAGACCCCGTAAGAGCCGTCGATTGGACTGGAGTGACAGACCGAGGAGGAAGCGAAGGAAAAGGTCCAGGTGTCCACTGTCACTCTCAAGCGCCTTGTCCACTGCAGTCTTGAGAAAATCAATCAAGGTTTCATTTTTGTTTTCCTGTTCTGTAGACTCATGAACAAACACACTTTTCTTGTTGATGTCTAGAAACAGATGTGCATAAAGGGCTGCAATAAACTCTTGAATGCTTAAGTGAACAAAGCAGTACATGGTGCCAAGAGTGATCCCTGTTTCCTCCTTAAAGATCTGGGTACACATGCCTGAGTACACTGATGCCTTATAGACGTCAATACCACAGGCTTCCAGGTCTGAGTTATAGAAGATCACGTTGTTTCTTTCCAGTTGATGAAATGCCAGTTTCCCCAGTGAAAGGATGGCATCTTTATCCCAGGAAACATCTGCTGCATATTCTCCATCATACTTTCGGCGGCTCTGCTGGATCTGAAAGCGGAGAAAGTGTGTGTACATTTGTGTCAGAGTCTTGGGAGTGTCTTCAGTATTTGATTCCTGCTGTGTTTTAGAGATCTCATCAGCCTGATTGATTTTCACATCATTATTTCTTTTCTCCTCCAGAATGTTCTGGAGAACAGTGGCTGAAATCCAGCAGAAGACTGGGATGTGGCACATGATGAAGAGACTCTTTGATTTTTTAACATGATCAATGATTGTGTTGGCCTGATTCTGATCAGTGAATCTTTTTTTGAAGTACTCTTCCTTTTGTGCATCATTGAATCCTCGTATCTCTGTCAGCCGGTCGATACAGTCAGGAGGAATCTTACTGGCAGCTGCTGGTCTGGTGGTGATCCAGATGAGAGCAGAAGGAAGCAGATTTCCCTTCATGAGGTTCGTTAGGAGAACATCCAGAGAGGCTGGTGACGATACATCATGCCACGTCTCATTACGATCAAACTTCAGAGGAAGGCGACATTCGTCCAATCCATCAAGGATGAACAGGACTTTGAACTGATTCCTTCTTGTAAGGTTCAGTCCTTTTGTCTCTGGGAAAAAATGAGTTATAAGGTCCATCAAACTTAGTTTTTCTTTCTCCTTTAAGTTCATCTCTCTGAATGGAAGAGGAAATATGAAGCTGATATCTTGATTTTGTTTCCCTTCAGCCCAGTCCAGAACAAACTTTTGCACAGAGACTGATTTTCCGATGCCAGCGACTCCTTTTGTCAGTACAGTTCGGATGTCCTTGTCTTGTTCAGGAGCTTCAAACAAATTTCTGCATTCAACCTGTATCTCTTGAGATTCATGATGCCTGGAAGCAACTTCAATCTGTCTGACCTCATGTTCAGTATTGACCTGTTCACTGCCACCCTGAGTGATATAGAGATCTGTGTAGATGTTATTCAGAAGTGTGGAGTCACCTTGCTTCGCAATTCCTTCAAACACACATTGATACTTCTTCTTTAGGCCACATTTGAGCTGATGAATGAAGAGCAGCTCATCTAAACACAGGAACAGAAAATAGATAGTTTTAGTCTTAATTTCCTCTTTTACATTTATAAGTGTCAATCAGACAGATGATCATGAGTCTCTGACCTTCTAGAGCATCAGCAGCTTCATCTTGCTTCATCTCTCTCAGGTAATGTAGTGTGAGATCAAGAGCTGCTGCTTTGGTACTGCATCTATTCTCATTAAAGTCCTTCACAAAGAATTCTGTGTTCTCATTTTGTAATATTTTCTTAAACTTTTCCAGCTCTTTCTTCAGAAATGTGATTAATTTGCTCTCAAGATCCTGAAAACAGAATTTAAACCAAATTGTACATCTACATTTGGTCAACACTATTCATTCAATGATTATAAAATCTGTATAAAAAAAAATTAAAAAGAAGAAGAAAAAGATCCAGTTAAAAAAACAACAAAATGCTAACCAGCTGTTATTTTTAACACATGAAAAATAAAAACAATGTGCTTAAAAGGAAAAATAAGTAATTGTGGCGAGCAGGGCGGGCGAGAGCCGGTGACGCAAGTGATAACGAGCTCCATCTGCGAGGTTATTCTCTCACGGCTCTCGCCCGCCCTGCTCGCCACAGTAATCAAGAGGAATTTAATTTTGAAAATAAATTCAATAATACATTTGTTTGTTATAAATATTAAACATTTATGAAAATGTGTTTTCCTACTTGGAAGATCCACAGGAGATTGTCTTTGAAACTCTCGTGTTTCCTGTGAGTCTGAACATCTGAGTCTAATGTCTCATACTGAAGACTGTAATCAAATAAATACAATAAAATACTGATTTTACAGGCAAAATATTACAGAAAGAGAATAAAAAAAGTATTAGGCCTAGCTGTGAATACTCTGATAAATACACAGTCAGTGTGTGACCAAAAATTAGAAAAATGAAATACCTTTTATCAGATTTTCTCTCACTGAAGTTTAGTGGATCATCTTTTGACTGATCACTCTTCAGAGACATAGAGCTGGATACATGTGAGTCTGATCTTACACTAATGACACAAAGAACAGAGAGAAACACTTTACTACAGGAGATACTTTAGTCTCATTTGAAAAGGTTTAATTAAATGCAGTACAGCTGTGCATTTGTCCATTGGATGGATGGATATGTGCAGTCAAACCAAAATGTATTTAGACACCTTCAACATTTCATTCATTAATTCAATTTATTCACTATAGTTTAAAAAAATGGTAATAAAATATAAGATCTCAGAGTTAAACTGTCAGAAAAAAATAATCTTAATTATGTCAGAAAACACTTAAGCAAAACACGGTCAGGTCAAAGTGTCTGAATAAGTTTTGGTTTAAAATTTTTATCAGTTTTACTGGTAGTCCACTGTATGAAGAAGTTTTGTGTATAATATGTCACAGTTTACTTAATTTTGCTATCCTCACTTACAGAAATGAACTATAGTGTCCTGCACCCACTAGTAAAAATATATATAAAAACTGTCTGAATAATTTTTGGTTTGACTGTACATGTTTAGTTGTTTTTTGGCGAGCATAACCATTGGGATCATTATTTGCAGAGTTGAGGTATGCTATAAATTCTGCTGTTCAGGAGAGTACTGGATTTACTCCACAGTAGTATAGCTGTGCATTTGTCCATTTATGACTACGGTTGGATGGATGCATATATACATGTTTAGTTGCATGATCTATTTTCCATAGTGAATTTACGCCTCCTTGTGGCTGTCTGTGTAATTGTGTTACTGGAATGAGCTCCATAAGGTTCCCAGGAATTGAGTTTTATTGCGATTTATTGTTTTATTCAGTCGAGTTCAATCACATACACCACTGAGGACAAATAATGCAACACTATAATGTAAACACACAAAATACCTTTTATCAGATGATGGTTTTCTCTCACTGAAGTCTGGTGGATAATCTTTTGACTGATCACTCTTCAGAGACACAGAGCTGGACACATGTGAGTCTGATCTCACACTAATGACACAAAGAACAGAGAGAGAAACACTTTAGTAAAGGAGGATAAACTGTGTCTGAAACACATCCATGTCTTTATCTCTATATAAACTCCAGCAGAGTTTAAAGTGAAAACAATCGCAGTGTTACCTGTGTTTCTCTGAGAGACTCATCTTAGAGAGAGAGTCCTTTCCTCGCTCAGATAAACTGACACTGAACACAGATCAATCAATCAATCACTCAACCTGGAAATGACACGATTTCACAGAGATGAAGAATTATTGAAGAACAGAATGAAGAATACTGAGTTACCAACAACAGCAACAACAATCAATAAAATAAAGTGAGTTACAAACAAATATATTGACATGTAAAATAACTGAATGATCTTAATAATTTCAGATTAATGAGTTTAACTGATTCATGCATTAAATATGAATTCATTTGGGAACAGAAATTTACATTGTGCTGGAAAACTGAACACAATTTATTATATTCTCTATTGAAGTTTAATATTATTTTACAATCATATTTGCCCAATCTTTATTAATTGTTGAATCATTTGTTATTTAATCATTATTTCAAGTTCACAATGATGGTTGATTTCATTACTTTCAAATGATCCTGAAATAACTGAGTAAAAGTAACCTGAATTATAATGATCATACTGTAAAACTACAAATCATAATTGATATATATGAACTGAAATATTCAATTAAAAAAAAACCTTCTTCTACTGTAAATGTCTGGATCAAAAATACTTTCGATTTCGCAAGAAACAAAAACAACAGCGTAAAACGGAAGAGAAAATACGAGAAAACCTTCATAAACTCACTCGTTTTCAGTAACATTTCTCCATAATCTTCATGTTTTATCATCAGTGGCCTTCAAAAGATGGTAATTTATGGAAGATTCTTCATCTGTTCGGAGCAGCAGAATAAACAACAATAATGATAAGAACACTTCTGTAACTTCACATTTAAATCACGCTTACATATACAATATCAAATTACTAATAATTACAAATAACTGTAATCGAGAATGTGTTAAAACTCACTTTCAGTCTTGTCCTCTAAGAAGAGAATTTATAAGTATTTAAAAACTCACTTCACTTCCTGTGTTTGTTTCCTGTCAGCGCGTTATTCTCAAAATCTCTTCCTGGTATCGATGATTATGGATTAAATACACAGAAATGACCGCGAGAGTTAAATTTGGTTGGTATTGTGCTAAACTGACATCTTTAAACACGTTTTCTGGAAAATCGCGTGGATCAAATCAGTATCTCTGTGGAATGAGTTACTTTCGATTTCCTCTTCTTCGTGGGTTTTCAGGAGGGTTTTGAAGCAGCTGAACAGTTGCACACCGCCACCTACTGTACTGGAGCGAGAATATTCTACCACATATATCTAATACTTTTTTAGACCACTTAAATTGTCATTTCAGCAGTGCATTTGTTATATTCCCTGTTTCTGGACTATTATAAGATGCTGGATATTGTAAATGACTGACATCCTGAGGTTTGTATTTTAAGTTGTTAAGTTTTTAATCCAAAAGCAGCATCTAAAGTTCCCTGTCTAACTGGTTCTTGATCCATGACTTTCTCCAGCTGATGGTCATAAACACACTTCACATGATGATGAACTCAACTGGCATGAATCTGGTTTAGAGGAAACTTGTGCTGAAGCTCATAAATCAATGACCCGAGAACAACTTGTATCATGTTTCTGTTTACAGTAAAAAGATTCTTTGCTCACATTTCAGTCCTAATCTCATCTTACTTTCCTGTCTGCACTCCACTTTCCTATAAAGACAAAACACAAACAATAAAGTTATATAAGAAAGTGAAGTTATCTTTGTGTTCATTTTGGTTTAATTATATTTTTGAACAAAACTTGCTTTTTCATAAAGAGGAAAAATCTAACCTTGACAGTCATGATGTCCACTGGGATCTCCTCTGTGATGTCATTTCCTGTTTTTCCCTTCAAATGACAACAAAATGGCTTCCTGTGTTTCAGGGACACCTTACTGACTTTGATTTGGACGTCAACAGTGTTAATTGTCAAAGATTATGACGAGTGACAGTGAGATGAGAAAGAGTTACAGAACCTTCCTCTCAGTTAGAAGAGTCGAACAAAAGTGTCTTTCAGTCCTCGTTTGATTTGCCGTGTTCTTCTCACAAGAACCTACAAAGTACAAGGAAATAGAAATTATTTTTTAAAATTACAGTCAAATATCAAAGTATTATATCAGCACACAGACCAAATACCTAAAGGTTTTTGATTCCAAGGTTTTTTGTGAGGTTAAGAGTACATTAATGAATCATTTTCTGTTTCTCACAAAACTAATATTTTCCAGCTTGCACACCTTTCCTCATCATTCACTGTCATGAACTTCCAAGATTTCTTCTGGACAAACAGACTATAAAGTGACCAACCACAAAAAAATGTCCTATCTACATAAAAACACATTCAAATGCAACATTTTTCCTTCAGTTTGCAATGAAACATTTGATCTCATTGGCTGAAATATATTGAGCATCAGTAAGAAATGGAAGTTGGAAGCAGGATGGAAACTGATAAATGAGAGAACATGTGATCGTTGTGAGATGCAGCATCCACCAAGAAAATGTCCAGCTTATGGTAAAAGTTGCAAGAATTCTGGTCAAAATAATCATTATGCACACTGTTGTAAAGGCAAAAGCTCATTTTGTGTTGCTTTTTTCATGCTTCCACACCAGAAAAATCGATGACTTTCATAGGTAACATTTCTCTTCAGTGTGCAAAATGCTTCAAACGTGTCCATTATCGGCTGCAATCACACACTCTCTCCTTCTTCAAAAGTGAAATTATTATATACCTCCAAAGGTTCATCGCCAACCATACAAAGAAATAATGATGTTTTTTGTCTGACTCATGATCTCCATCAATTGTAGATAAATACAGAAGAAATTTTTGCTTAAATCGTCTCTGTAAATCATCTTTACTGGTAAGTTGAAGCTTCGGAGGTGTCTCAATCCTTCCATCTCCTCTGTTTTCTCGTCACACGTGTGCCTGTAATCCTGATTGATAAACTCCACAGAAAGCATAACAGTGTTTTGACTGATGAGAGATGTTGTAGATAGAGGATTATGAAAACATGTTTTGGGATATTTTTCAAGTGGTCTCTTGTAGTTTTATTCAATAAGGATAGATAAGAGCGTCACAGCAGTGTTTGTACCTGTACATGACTGTCCTGTCCACCACACATTCATGACTTTGGTGTCGGGAATCAGAACGAGATTCAGTTCAGTTCACTTGAACGCCAATGGCGGCCGATTTCTCACCCGTGATATTTCATTAGGCTTCAGTGGATTCGAGGAAAGAGAGGAAACCCCACAGCTCCAGCTCTGATACAGTGTCTCATTCCTCCTCTCAGGGAACTGAGGTTACATTTAGAAACCAGAGATGTTTTCATTGCATTTACACCATTTTGACCAGTAGATGTCGCCAGCTTGAGGCGTTTCGAGTGCTTCAAAACAGAATAATTTTGTGAATCGATTGGTTCAATTGATGTTTTGTTTGTATAGCTTATTCATCAATCAAAATGTACTTGTTTTTAAGACAAATGGACATATTCTGCTGCATAAGGGCCTATTTCTGTTTTGTTGGTGAGTCGTTTTAAAAAAATTTTGTCCATTTTATTCTTACCACAATTAAAATAATCCAAATTAAAAAAAAGTAAGACTAAAAGAAAATAGTAATATACAAATTCAGAAATAAATGCACAGATTTGTTAGCAACTAATTACACTCCAATTAAATTTAGCTTAATTTAACTTGTCATTTAGTTTTTAGTTTTAAGTTTTAATTAGTGAACTTACAATGTTTGCTTTGATCATGAAGTCTGTTGAGCTCAGTTTGATCAACAGTCCATCATCATCTGTTTAATGAAATTTTTTTTATAGTTCAGCATTATGAACAATTTTACAAAGAAAAAAAAAATCACAAACCACAACTTTACAACAAAATCTTTAATTAAACAACAATTGAAGCTCAAAGATCTGCTAATTCAAAATACCATTTACAGTCCAGATCTTTGCTTTGACCAAACACAAAATTATTAAAGAGCAAGGGATTATGGGTATTCCACAGACACAATGCTTCTCCAGTGAGCATGAACAGTAAGAATATGAAGTTTTATAATAGTTTTACAACAGTGAACTGAAGTTTCTTTCTTTTTACAGTACATGAAGTTATTGTTTCTGTTTTCTCTCTGATGAATCCTCAAAACTCCACCTTCAACAACTGCTTGATACAAAAGACTTCAGTTTGAGATCCATATCTGTTCCCAAACACTTAAAACACTTCTACAGGGATTTTACTTACAATTTCTAGGTAATTCATTTAATTCTAAAAAGTGTCTAAAAAGCGTTTAACAGATTTACTTCAATCAGAATATCTGTTATTGTATTGTAGTCTTTTCCTCCATTTATGTGTCCATGACTTTTTAATCATTATGGATGAGTTCAATCCAATTATTATTATATTTGTAGGCCTGATACTGAAGATTTCTGCTGACAGACTCATCTGAGCTTCTTCCTCCTGTTCCACCTTTAAATAAAACTAAACCATCATTTGATTGAATACTAAAGCAACATTAATCATTAAATATCACATGTTTCTGATACTCATGCTGACACACATGCTGCTTTATTTAACTGTAAAGAGTCTCTTCCATCTGTATGAAACACATTTACACATTAATCACATTTATTTCTCCTCATAGACACAGTAGAGACTCTTCTGTGGATCACCTGATGATTTCTGATCCTCTCATGATGATTTCACAGATCTTCATCTACAGAAGCAGGAACAGAAGAGAAAACAATCAGTGTTCAGTGGATCAAAGTGAAAATGAGTTACTATTAGTTCCTACAATCTGAACAAGTCTATTCTCAAACTGAAATGATTAACTTCTACTGACACAGTTAATAAAGCAGGTGTTGTTGAATAAAGCTGTGACAGTGTGATTTTGTTCTCTTTCCTCCTTTGTGTTGAACTTTAATTTTAATAACTTCACATTTTGTTCTCACACAAACCCTTTGTTGCAATAAAGCTTAATGATAATTTCCTTTCATGAATATCTGAAAGGTTTGTTCTCATAACAGAGGAAAATGAAGATCTTTAATATCACAGTGATGTTTCCTCACCTCAGGACACAGTTTGAGTCTCGTAACACGTCACGGAGCCGCTGCTTTGAGTCTCCTATCTTATTCTTCCTCAGATCAAGAACTTTTAAAAACTGCAGTGCTTTTGAGTTAGTCAAAGACTGAGTTAAAGAAGAAACATCTGTAATGCCACATTTCTGTAGACTAGAAAGACACAAACAGAGGAAGAGATCATCTTACAAACAAATCATTAATGTGAAGAATTTTACACAAATATAATGTGAACTCAGACTCATTGTGAGATATTGAGTATAAAGTGTTTTAGTTTAAACTGTTGAAGTGATTTTCAGCATTTTGATTCTTGTATGTGAATGCAGTGAATCCATGATAAATCTGAAGCACTGAAACTAGCAGTTCCCATTCAGTCGGTCACGTTCGACATACGTCGGACAGACCGATGAATAGGAATCTCGCTAGAGAGGCCAATCTACTTAGATTGTAACTACAACGAGCCAATGCACATTGGCATGCAATCATATGCATCAGCTGCTCGCCTCGCAGTGCGGGTATATAATGAGCAGCAGGTGCGTTGCATCTTCAGCTTTTCGCTTCGGAGCCGAACCGTCTGTAACAAACAGTGGTGTCTACGAGCGAGTGTTTGTCTTCAACGAGTCAGCTTTTTTTTGGGAAAATCTGCTCTTTGTGTTGGTGCAGGCGGACAGCACGGCAGCGGGACCGATCTCTCTTCTTTATTTTCTCTTTTCTTTTGTTTTGCCTTTTTGAGAGAGCAAAGCCTCAGTTGGAAAAAGACGTTCTCACGGCTGGTGAACGGTGCACTTTTGAGCGCTTAAGAGCTGTTCTCACAGCTGGTAAGAGGGCGGCTACAAGGAGAGAGTGCACACGACAGGCTGCACTATCCCCTGTCTGTGTCTGCAGCGGTCATTCCCCTGCGTGCTTCGGCACCTAAAAGAGTAGACCCTAAAAGAGCTTACACAAGTAGATTTGCGTCTTTTTCAAGATGACATTCTACCTGTGTGCTTCTGGTTGCGGTCGTTTCCTGTCCTCACTGACGGCCACGATCATTGTTTCACATGTCTGGGCGCGTGCTGAAGCGATGCTCGTGGGTGATTCATGTTTTCATATGAGAACATGATCACGTCGACACGCCGGTCGTGACTCTTCTTTCTCCGGGAAGCTTGAGTCCCCTGTTGTTGGCCAGCTGCCGCTTGTGTGTAAAAGCACAGCCGCGGGTCTGCCCGACACTCTGGGAGACCATGGAGATCAGCGAGAGCAAACCTCTCGCTCCTCTGCGTGTCGTGCCGTCGAGCTGTCTGGCTGCAGCACGGGTTGTCACGGCAACCCAGCGCTCGCTCGGCGCTCTAGATGCGCGGTTCCCTTGCCTAATCCTCATTGTAGCACCCTCTCTGGTGCACCAGAAGAGGTCTACTTTGCTGATATGGCTTGGGTGACATGAGGTTGAGGGGTTCCTTCGGGGAACCAACCCCTTAGGGCCCCTCCCTCTCTAGAACATTGCAAGCTGTGCAGTTTCTGGATTGGATTGCTGGTCCTTCTCATAGGGGAACCTAGCATTTCATTCAGAGCTCCAGCTGAGGGTCAGACATCGATTGCAGCATTGGAGAGAGTGCTGTTTTGCTCTGGAAATGAGGGTGACGCTGCACACTGTAATGGTGTGTGCTTATGCTGACTCAGATTCAGAGTTTACAGCCATGCTTTCCCGAGTGTGAGGGAAAAAAAAAAGCCCGGATGTGCATGGAAGACTTGGCAGTATGGAGGTATATTGGTGCCATAACTATGGAACGCCAAAAGTGCCAAAATCTGCATAAGTTTTTTCCTCTCTCACTGCCCTCTTGGATGGGGTGGCTGTACACAGACCACTCCCATCCTGCATGTGAGGCCAAGGCACTCTTTATGCATGAGGGTAGTTCCGTGGTCGGACCCCTTGTTTCTTCGCGCAGGAGTGTCCCTAGAACGGGTCCCCGGCATGCTGTGGTTTTCACAGATGCCTCGACCACCGGCTGGGGTGCCACGTACAACGGGCTTGCAGTTTAGGGGTTTGGACGGGACCCCATCTGCAGTGGCACATCAACTGCCTTGAGTTGCTAGAAGTACGCCTTGCTCTGAGCTGCCTCAAAGAGCCGCTACAGGGCAAGCATGTACTGGCCCGTACGGACAACACTGCGACCGTCGCGTACATCAACCCTCAAGGTGGTCTACCCTCCCGTCGCATGTCGCAACTCGCCCGCCATCTCCTCCTGTGGAGTCGGAAGCATCTGAGGTCGCTTCGCACCATTCGTGTCCCCGGTGTGCTCAACCGTGCGGCCGACGAGCTCCCGCAAGCTGTGCTGCCGGGAGAGTGGCGACTCCACCCCCAGGTGGTCCGGCTGATTTGGAGAGTTCGGAGAGGCTCAGGTAGACCTGTTTGCCTCACCAGAAACCTCTCACTGCCAGTTGTTTTATTTTCTGACCGGGGGAACACTCGGGACAGATGCACTGGCACACAGCTGGCCCCGGGGCCTTCGCAAATATGCGTTTCCCCCAGTGAGCCTACTTGCACAGACATTGTGCAAAGTCAGGGAGGACGAGGAGAAAGTCCTGTTAGTTGCGCCCTATTGGCCCAACCGGACCTGGTTCCCAGAACTCTCACTCCTCGCGACAGCCCTCCCTGGCCCATTCCTCTGAGGAAGGACCTTCTTTCTCAGAGACGGGGCACTCTTTGGCACCCGTGTCCAGACCTCTGGAAACTCCATGTCTGGTCCCTGGACGGGATGCGGAGGTTCTAGGTGACTTACCCCCTGAGGTACTTAACACCATCACGTCGGCACGTGCACCGTCTACAAGATGTTCTTACGCCTTGAAGTGGAACCTGTTCGTCGAGTGGTGTTTTTCTCGCCGAGAAGACCCCGAAGATGCTCGATCAGAGTCGTGCTGTCCTTCTTGCAGCAAGGGTTGGAGCGTAGGCTGTCCCCCTCCACCCTCAAAGTCCACACTGCTGCTATCTCTGCTTACCACGACCACATAGATGGCAAAACTGTTGGTCAGCACGACCTGGTCGTCAGGTTCCTTAGGGGGGCGAGACGGTTAAATCCTCCTCGACCCCCCTCCATACCCTCTTGGGACCTTGCTCTGGTGCTTCGAGCACTTCAGATTGCTCCCTTTGAGCCCTTGCAATCAGCAGACTTAAAGATTCTATGAAGACTTTGCTGCTGGTTGCATTGGCCTCCATCAAGTGGGTAGGGGACCTGCAGTCATTTTCGGTCAACGAATCGTGCCTAGAGTTCGGGCCGGGTGACAACCACGTGGTACTGACACCCCGGCCTGGCTATGTGCCCAAGGTTCCTACCACTCCCTTCAGGGACCAGGT